>NC_053026.1:491993839-492152517 GCF_003073215.2 Triticum urartu | reverse complement strand
CAAACACGAACATTATTAGTTTTTTTTTACAAATTTTAAGAAAAATCAAACATTTTTCAACACACAAATGAATTTTGGAGACGTGAACATATTTTTTAGAACGGAAACATTTTTAAAACTACCAAAAAACTAAACAGGAAAAAAATTTCAAATTTCAAAACAAAATTTGGAAACACGAACAACTTTTGCATGTGAACATTTTTTGAAACTCCAGAACAAAATTTGAAAAAACAGATAAAATTTGCTAACAATTTTGGAAATGGAACATTTTTCGAAACTCTGAACAAAACTTGTAAATATGAACATTTTTTGAAATTGCAAACAAATTTTGAGATGGGAACATTTTTTCAAACTCCCAAACAAAATTTATGGAATTTACGAACATTTTTCCAATTTGTAA
This sequence comes from Triticum urartu, assembly GCF_003073215.2. Taxonomy (NCBI): domain Eukaryota; kingdom Viridiplantae; phylum Streptophyta; class Magnoliopsida; order Poales; family Poaceae; genus Triticum; species Triticum urartu. The sequence goes on along the minus strand of NC_053026.1, from coordinate 492,152,117 downwards.
AGAAAATTTGAAAACATGAAAATTTTATAAATTTGTGAACAAATTTGGAAAGTTGGAACACTTTTTGAAATTCCTAAAACATTTTTCGAATGCAAACAAAATTTGAAAACATGGACAATTTTGAAATAGGAACATTTATTGAAACTCAAGAATAAAAATTGAAAAAATGAACATTTTTATTTAATTTGCGAACAATTTTTGCAAAGTTGTGGAATTTAAAAAAAACATAAAGAAAAGAAACATAAACTAAAAAGGAAAAGAAACAGAAAATGAAAATGAAAAAAACGAAATAAAAAAACAATAGAAAGCCGAAAAGAACCAGAAAAAAAACGTTGCAGGAAAAAACCCAGTTGGACGCACTATGTATAAGTGTGCCGGCCCATGTCTGTCGCTCGCTCGCGAATAGGATTTTCCCTCTCCGCGGTCCCCAATTCTCCCACAGCCATGCGAATCAACTTGTGATTGAGTTGGTTAGGTGGACAGTGGTATCCCCAACCCACCAGGGTTCAAATCCTGGTGCTCGCATTATTCCTGGATATATTTAAGGATTTTCGGCGATGCGTTTTCAGTTGGAGGAGACGTTCCCGTCGACGACGAGGCGCCTACGGTGACTTCGTAAATCTCAAGATGATATGCCGGCTCAGTCTCTTGAAGGTGCTCATAGGGATAGGGTGTGCGTGTGTGCGTTTATAGGGTGAGTGTATGCGCGTGTATATGAGCGCTTGTGTCTGTACTGATGCTAAAAAAAATTCTCCCACAGCCACCGCCGCCCACCGTCCACTGCCCCATCTCCCTCACATCTCACCGCCGGCCATGGCCTTCTCCACCACACTGATCTGGCTCCGGACTCCTTTCTTCATATCACGACATTGGTCACATGAACAATTCATGAAAGAATATTGAAGGAAGAGAGATTTCACATATAAATATACTATCTTAGACATCTCTTATAATTGTGAGCACTCATTAAAATATGACATGCTAAAAGGTTGATGTCGGACAAGGAAGACAACGTAATGGGTTATGTTTTCTTATATCCGAAATAAAGTATATTGTCTTGGATTATCCAACATGTTGAGCTTGCTTTTCCCCCTCATGCTAGCCAAATTCTTTGCACCAAGTAGAGATACTACTTGTGCTTCCAAAAATTCCTTAAACTAGTTTTGCCATGAGAGTCCACCATACCTACCTATGGATTGAGTAAGATCCTTCAAGTAAGTTTTCATCGGTGCATGCACTAAGAATTGCCTTCTAAATATGTATGATCTATTAATGTGGATAAAATAAGCTTTATACGATCGTGTGATGTGGAAGAAATAAAAGCGACGGACTGCATAATAAAGGTCCATATCACAAGTGGCAATATAAATTGACGTTCTTTTGCATTAAGATTTTGTGCATCCAACCATAAAAGCGCATGACAACCTCTACTTCCCTCTGCGAAGGGCCTATCTTTTACTTTTATCTTCTACCATTATGTAAGAGTCATGGTGATCTTCACCTTTCCTTTTTACATTTTGTCCTTTGGCAAGCACACTGTGTTGGAAAGATCCTGATATATATATATCCAATTGGATGTAAGTTTTCATGAACTATTGTTGTTGACATTACCCTTGAGGTAAAACGTTGGGAGGCAAAACTATAAGCCCCTATCTTTCTCTGTGTCCGATTAAAACTTTGAACCCATAAATATCATGTGAGTGTCAGCATTGTGAAAGACTAATGAATATGTTGAGTATGTGGAGTTTGCTAAATCAAAGCTCTGACATAGACCCTTCCTGAAAATAAGATGAATTGCAATTGTTTGATGACTGAGAATATAGTTTGTTAGTTTCAAGAGAGTTTATGATCTATACTTTAACATGTGAATAGCTTGTTACTTGATCATGAAAAGTTTTATGAAAATGAGCTACTGTTATGATATATAATGATGCTAGAAAAAGTGATTGGAACTATCATTGATGAAACTTATGCACTTGCTAGCATTCACACATCATAAATTATTTCTTTTATCATTTACCTACTCGAGGACGAGCAGGAATTAAGCTTGGGGATGCTGATATGTCTCCAACGTATCTAATTTATGAAGTATTCATGCTATTATATTATCAACCTTGGATGTTTTATATGCATTTATATGCTATTTTATATGGTTTTTGGGACTAACCTATTAACCTAGAGCCCAGTTGTCGGTGTCAAAACCGGTGGATCTCGGGTAGGGGGTCCCGAACTGTGCGTCTAGGCCGGATGGTAACAGGGGGCAAGGGACACGAAGTTTTACCCAGGTTCGGGCCCTCTCGATGGAGGTAAAACCCTACGTCCTGCTTGATTAATATTGATGATATGGGTAGTACAAGAGTAGATCTACCACGAGATCGAGGAGGCTAAACCCTAGAAGCTAGCCTATGGTATGATTGTTGATGTGTACGTTGTCCTACGGACTAAAACCCTCCGGTTTATATAGACACCGGAGAGGGTTAGGGTTACACAAAGTCGGTTACAATGGTAGGAGATCTTCATATCCGTATCGCCAAGCTTGCCTTCCACGCCAAGGAAAGTCCCTTCGGGACACGAGACGGAGTCTTCAATCTTGTATCTTCATAGTCCAGGAGTCCGACTGAAGGTATAGTCCGGCTATCCGAACACCCCCTAATCCAGGACTCCCTCAGTAGCCCCTGAACCAGGCTTCAATGACGACGAGTCCGGCACGCAGATTGTCTTCGGCATTGCAAGGCGGGTTCCTCCTCCAAATACTTCATAAAAGATTTTGAACACGAAGATAGTGTCCGGCTCTGCAAAATAAGTTTCCACATATTGCCATAGAGAGAATAATATTTACACCAATCTAATCTGCTGACGTATTCCGTAGCGTGTCACACCCCGGCCAAGCTTTTATTCGAACTGTTTTACTGTCCCATCTCAGCGCGTTATGTGAGGCGGTTTCCTTGGCACGTCTTGTTAAAGCAGAGATCGTGTCCCCTTATTCCGGGATTCTCATCAATACGGGCGTGGGTAACCCAACCGCTTCTAGGACTCCTAGATTATAGGCAAGTCCAAACGGATACGGAGAGGACGCTTGATATTCACCCTCTTTATAAAGGGGACAAGGCTTTTATTTTTCCCTCCCATGCTCAATCGAATCCTTCCCCCACCTCAAGCTCAAACGCCCGAAGTTCAGGTCAAGCGCCCCGAACTTTCAGTCATGTCCGGATCTAGCCTTCAAGGCCGATGGATGCCTTCCTCCGTCACGGAAGAAGACATCAAGAAGTTGAGGGAGTCCAGATATCTGACCACCGAGATTTTGCATCGGCTACCTCCCCGAGGGCAGGCCGTCCCCACCCCCGAACCCAACGAGAACGTCGTGTTCGTTTCCCACTTCCTCCGAGGTCTAGGCCTTGCCCTGGATCCTTTCGTCAGGGGTTTGATGTTTTACTATGGGCTAGATTTTCATGATCTAGCTCCGGACTCCTTTCTTCATATCACGACATTTATTGTCGTGTGTGAGGCCTTCCTCCGGGTTACCCCCCACTTTGGCCTATGGCTCAAGACCTTTGAAGTGAAGCCGAAGTTGGTCGAGGGGCAACATGTAGCGTGTGGAGGTGCCTCAATACGCAAGATGACAGGAGCTCCGTGGCCCAAAGGTTCCATCCCAGAGGTGTCTGAATTGTGGCAACAGGAGTGGTTCTACATCACGGCCCCTAGAAGTGCCAAGTGGGCGGGCCCCCTGTGTTCCGCTCGGGCCCCCCACCACAGCTGATGTCGTGGATCAGCAGAGGTCTGAGCTGGGGTCCAGTCAAGGACGTGCCTATACTGCAAGGCCGCATTCGGGATCTCTTCAACGGAGATTTCAGTTTGGTTGCGGTGAATCACCCTGTGCATTCGGTTTATTCGGTTTACATGGTTTGGTTTATACGGTTTTTCGGTTTGTACAGTATTAATACTTCGGTAAATACGGTATGAAATTAAAATACGGTTCGGTTTCGGTATATACTAAATTATTTCGGTATGGTTTCGGTATATACCATAAAAACCAAAGTTGACACGAATTTGAAAATGACATAATAATAATTTGCAAATTTATGACTCAAAACACATACTATTTTACACAAATAGTATATGACTATATATATAAGTATATATGCATGCATTAATTCATCTTATGATGGTTATGGACGTGCTTAGCATTTTAAAAAGAGAAAAATGACTATGTTACAAGAAAATTTTACATGCTTATTAGTGATTTTGACTCATGTACAAGAAAAATGACAACTTGTATGGTTATTCATCTCAAGAAATATAAATTTATTTTTACTTCGGTTTATTCGGTTAACCGTTTGGTTTTTCGGTATATACCACAAAAACCAAAGGTCAAATCGGTATGAAAAGTTCAAACCATATCGAAACCAGAAACCATAAAAACCGTAAAATCGGTTCGGTTTGGTTTATTTTCGGTATGGTTTTTCGATTTGGTTTTTAAATGCACAGGGTGAGCGGTGATACAGGTTATGCTGGTTCATCAAGTTCAGCCTTGCAAACGCCTGCCTCTTCGCCTGTGGGAGTTTAATCCCGAGGGACCGCGTGCTATTCAAAATTTTCTCGGCCTGACGCACGAGGAGATGTACAAGTCATTCTTCGGACCTCAGATGGAGTGTCCGGAAATCACCAAGTACGTGGGTCTGAGTAGTAACCGCGCCGCCGAACAGGTAAGGCATCTTCCGGCCGAACATACTATCTCTACTTTGCTATGAAGTTATTTCTGAGAGTTCGCTTTTTGACCAGGACTGGCTAACAAAGGCGAAGTTGATTCGGTGTTCGCCCCCCTCCCTGAGGGTTTGGAAAATCCGGTATTGGAAAAGATGCTCCAGACCGCACCTTGCCCGGAGCCCTTAAAGGAAGATACTGTGGAGGATAATGCGGGCGGATGCGAGCCCCCAACGCTGCCCATTCTAGTCGAGGGAGCGAGCGTCTCCATGAGGGAAGGCGACCAGAAGAGGAAAAGGACTGCCCATTCTAGAAGAAGTCTCCCACAAAGGGTCCTGCCTTGGGGGGCGCTGTTGCCGCACAAAGTCCGCGGGGGGATCAATTCTCCCACAAGTCGTAAGTGACCCGAAATACCTTTAACAGTACAGATATGCCATCTTTTTCTTCTGAGAAAATAATCACTGCATATATTTTGCAGTTCGGGCCTTAGCCCCTCTCAAATGAGCTCATCTTTGGGGGATCTTCTTCCAGAGATGATGGAGAGTGAAACGCCTCCTCCGGACTCCTCCGCTCCAGAAGCGGGCGACCCTGAAGTGTCGTTGTCGAGGGCCTCTCCGAGTCCGGTGAGGTCAGAAGATGATCCCATTGACCCCTGAAGCTCCCAGTGTCTGGTTCCCGAAGGGAGCAGACAAAAGAGTCCGGCCGGTCTAGTGTGCGATCGGATGTTCTGAGGGAGTTGGTGGGGCGAGCGGCCATCTCAGATGAACACCGTGTGATGATGAATATGGTGATGGAGAGAATATCGTCCGCCAAAAGCGGATTGCATGAAGCTTTTATGAGTCTACTGATAGGCTTTGAGGTATGTAAAAGAATGTATGATAATCCTTCACATGCTAGGTGTGCCCTGTGTAGATAGTAGCCCCTGAGACTCTGGTTGTCATCGGAAACGATGACGGGCAGAGGATCATATTCCCAGGAAATAACCATACTGCCTTTATGTGCAGGTGATGGAAGCTCCGGTGGCTAGCCGGACTAGCGAGTTTGCCCATTTAGAACGGCAATTGGATGCAGGATACGCCGACATCGAGCTTGTTAACAAAAGGCTTGACGAGGCACAGGGTAAGTGTCAATATCTGGTAAACGCCACATAGGAAGAGCAACATGATGCCAGTATCTTAAATATGTTGTGACTGCAGATGGAGCTGCCACTGTTGAAGCCTTGCGGGCAGAACTTGCCCGAGCCAAGGAACAAGCGAGGTTAGCTAATGCGGCTGCTGTGAAGGCGGCCGAAGAGTTGCAAGCCGAGAGGGCCGCGCATGGCGAGACCCGAGACAAGATGGCCAAGATGGCTATAGAATTAAAAGCCGCCGCCGACCGTTGCCAGGTTCTTGAAAAGGAAAACCAAGCGAAGGCATCGGACCTTGAGAAGGCTGCTGCGACGAAAAAGGATCTCCGCTCTGCTATGAGGGCAAAGAAGGAGGAGCTGCGGGAAGCCGGGGATATTGTAGTTGGGAAATCCTTTATGTTGCAGAGGAAATTCGGAGATCCACGGTATGCCCCTCTGGATCGGCTGTGGAGTTCGGAGGATGTGTATATGGATTTGGCGGCGAGCGCTGCCGATGCGGCCAAGTACTTCCAGGGTCAGACGGACCGTGGAGTAGACCAGCTGTTTTGGAGGCAATTCCATTCTCCCGAGTGTCCACTTTCATTGCCTGACCAATTAGCCAAGTGGGCCGAACTAAATAGGTTGTCCGGACTCTCTATGAGGTCTGTTGTGGATCAGCTATGGCCGGGAAGGCCAAAACCGAACAGCTATTTCAGCTTGGTGCGGCAGGTCCTTGACGCGGTGCTGCGTTGTCGGGGGTTTGGTGCGACATATGCCAACGGATGGATTATCATGGTGGGGGCGAGTAGAACGTCGTCGGTGCCTGGAAACGGGATGAGGTGAAGACATGCACGCCGGCGAATCTTACCCAGCTTCGGGGCTCTCCGGGGAGATAATACCCCTACTGCTGCTCTACGGGGTCTCCGCATGATCACTATGGCCAAAGTGTTTACACGGTTGCTCCTTGAGCTGTTTTATGGTGGTAGGAGAGGGCAAGGCTAGCTCTCTCCCTTCTATATGATCTGGTCTAGAGCTAATGGGTTCCAACCCTTTGCATGGGTGCCCTGGGGGGTTTATATAGGCCTACCCCCAGGGGTACAATGGTAATCCGGCTGGGCACGGGCCCAGCCGTCAGTGTCTCTGGCCTCCGTATTCTCTGCCGACCGCTGGGGCCCGCTGACTGGCGGGCCCCGCCGACTGGCCTGGTATGGAGCCGATAGCCCGTGTCCGCCGCGGGTGGGTCTTGCCGGCTGCTGCTTACTGTAGCCGCGCTTCTGATGACGCGGGCTTGATCATGAGGTCGTGGCGACAGTCCCGCTGCCCGGCGGGCGATCACTGTTGCCTCTCCCCATCACATCTTGATTAATGGCGCGTGGGCCCCGGGGGAGGGCTCGGCCGACTCCCCCAGGCCGACTCCCGACCGGTCCGACTGGTGGTTCTCCTGCCTTCTCCCGAGGTCTCACTGACTGGTGGGGCCTGCTGCCTCCAGGCCATACAGACACACCATCGTGGGTGCAGGATTCGGCCCTGCGGTGCTGATGTGAGGGTCGGCATGGCAACAGTGCCACGCCGCATGGAGATCTTCCGGGGTACGGCGTGCTGTGGCCATGCCTGCCCTTGGTGAGGGGCGGGGTGGGCTTCACTGTAGCCAAGCCCCTGCCTCGTCCCCTTTGATGAGGTCATGGGGTTAGTTGGAGTCGCAGGCCGACTCCCCAAAGCCGGCTTCTCTGGAAGTCGTCCCTGGGACTCGGTCGTGAGCGGGCAGTCGGCCGTCTTGCCGTCGACTCCTCAGGAGGCGGCTCTTCGTCCTCGGGTCTTGAGGGGCGCAGCCTGCCCCGATGTCTTGAAAGGTTATGGGACTCGGGTTGGCCTACCCATGGCCCATTACTCTGACAGTAGTCCCCGAAGCTGGTGAGGCGCCGCGGACGATCGGCCGAGAAGCCTCAGCAGTTTCTCTTTCCGGGTGCTCAACACATGGTCTTTGATTGACTTCTGCCGGGCCGATTAGAAAGAGTCGTACTTTCTCAACTCGGACTCACTCAATTCCGACTCGCTCAATATTTCGAACGTCGCGGCGGGATTTAAGTGGCGTGCTAGCTAAGCCTCCAGGCCGCCGCCCGTCTAGGCCTGTCATGCGAGGGCACGTGGCTAGGCCGTCCTGCCAGCCTACGCGTGCGACGGGATAGGCCCGTAGGCGGGGCCCGCTACTACCGCGCCTCGGCGCCCGAGCGGATCCGCTGCGGCCCCGGCGGACGGTTGGGATTCCCGTGAAGTTACTGCGCGCAGTAACTTTATCATGGGTCGTGGGGGTCTTGGCGTCGTGGGCGCAGTAAATCCCCACATCCGCCCCCTCGGCTTCGCATCCCACAAGGCTATAAGTAGGGGGAAGAGGGGGGCATGCATGCCCCTCCTTCCCACTACTCCTCGCTCTCTTCCTCCTTGCTGCTCCTCGCTCTCCTCCTTCCTCTTCTCTTCTTCGCTCCGCCGCATGGCCAAGCTCCGGCGAACGCTGCGGCGACAGCTCGCAATGAGTTCTTCCTCCGCCGCCGCGCCTCCCCCAGTGCACTCCGGCACCTGGGACGGCTCCGAAGTTCATGAAGACCACGTTGAGTTCCTCTGCTGGACTCGTCGGCTTCCCGGCGAGGATCGCGTGCAGGTGCGTCTTGCGCCAAAGGGGGAGATTTCCCCCTCGCGGCAGGAGGGCGAGCGGGTTATCTTCCGCTCGCACTGCCTGCGCGGGTTGGGGCTGCCGGCGAGCAGTTTCTTCCGGTCCTTCCTCGAATTCTACGGCCTCCAGCCGCACCACCTCACCCCCAACACAGTGGTGCTGCTGTCCGCCTTCGTGGCCATGTGCAAAGGCTTCCTCGGAGTCCTCCCCACCCTCGAGCTCTGGGGGAAGTTCTTCTTCTCCAAGCTCGGCACCCAGGCTGCGGGCGTGCCGGCTCAGTGCGGCGCTTTCATCATCGTGCGAAGGTCGGGGGCCGATAATCCCTTCCCCTCCATCTCGCTAATCAAGTCGGTGAAGATGTGGCAGAGATCCTACTTCTACGTCAAGAACGCCTCTGCGAGGGGAGACTGGGTCAACTTGCCGGCTTTCGAAGCCGGCCCACCGGCTGGGCGACTGCCCAACTGGTCGTATCGGGCCAAGTTGCTGACGCCTGCGGGAGCCGGCGCCATCACGCGACTCCGAGTGCTGACGCAGTCGGAGGGTCTGACTAGTCCGGACCTGCTGGCCGCCTTCGTTTCGCGCCGAGTTCTCCCACTCCAAGGCCGCCCTCATATGATATGCCAGATGAGCGGGCACCGTGACCCGAGTCGGATGTGCACCAAGGACATGCCTCACGAAGAGGTGGCCTTCATGGTGAACTACCTCTCAGACAGCAGGCTCCTGGAGGACTGGCGATTCGGCAAGGAGCCGTACTCCCGCGCCAACCCCCCGCCCGTGGTGAGTCGCCTTTCTTTTCTTTCTTTGGATTGTCTTCTTCTTGCCGAGTTTTGTTTTGACCAGCCGGCTTTGGTTAGAATCCCCTCCTCCACCCACCAGCCGGCACCTCGGGGCCGGCCCGCGAGTTCCTTGCCGACCGGGCGGAGAGCGATGTCAACGACCCCGATCTGGGGGCGGCAGCTCTGGAAGATGATGCCGAGGGAGGAGGAGGAACAGCAGGCAACTTCAGGCCTTCGGCCACTTTCGCTGACTGGTCTGACGACGACGCCGAGGGAGAAGTCGCCCCTCGCCATCGGCCAGGAGCCAGCCAACCTGGCGCGGGCTCATCTGGCGCGCCGGGCGCTCTAGGCGGCAGAAAGAAGCACAGGGTTGTGCCGACCTTGTTTGGCAGTCGACCGAAGAAGCCCAAGGGTTCGGCTGCGGCGACCCGGCGGGATGAGGCGGCCGCGAAGGCCATCCGCTTCCGTAAGGAAGTGAAGAAGCCGCCATTGGTCTCTGCGTAAGTATTCTGTCTTCAAAGTTTTATTCTTTCTTTGTGACTTTGTCTAAGTCTCTGCTTGCCCCTCTTGCTTCAGGGCTCCCCTCTCTCTTGAGAGGGTCACCGCCGCCTCCGTCATGGGGTCAGCGGAGACGTCCGCCACCACTCGGCGGATTGACCCCGCTGCTGACCTCCGGGAGGCGACGGAGCGGAATGCGCAGGAGAAGCGCAATGAAGAAGAGGCCCTCTGCCTGGAGAAGGTGGAGGTCGACAGGGCGGAGGCCGAAGCCGCTGCCGCGGCGAAGCGGCGGGCTGAGGAAGCCGCACGCCGCCAATCGGCGGTGCTCGTTACCCCGTTGAACTCTGCGCCGCCGCCTCCGGAGTTCACGGGGCAGACTGGGGAAGCCGGTGGGGAGAACCCCGTCGTGGAGAGGGTGGTGACCCCTCTACGCCGGATGTGAACGTTCCGCCGCCGCCTCCGCCGCCGTCTGAAGGTGCGCAGGGCAAGCAGCCGGCGGGCCCTCCGGTGCCGCCGACCGAGGACGAGGCCGTGGTGAGGCTACTCCTTCAAGTCGGCTCGCCAACGCGCCGCCGTCTGGAGAAGGCGACTTCGGCACCCCGCCCCCTGGAAGCCGGCACCGCCAGCTCGGCGATCCCAGACGCCGAAGCGACAAGCGCCGCGCCTACTAGGTGGGTGCGAGGAGGCGGCACAGGGCCGCTGAACCAGGCGCTCCTGGACGTCCAGGCGAAGCTTCGCGCTGAGGGCGACGCTCTCCAGAGTTGCACCAAGGCATTCCTGGCGTCGTGGGCAGCCGTCCGGGTGTGTTTTTTCCCTTTGGTCTTTGTTTTTCTTGTTCCTCTCTGTGGGGGGGCGCCAGCGCACCCACTGCGTGTAGTCCCCGAGTTTCGGGCTGGCTGCTGAGCAGGTAGCTCGGAACTCCAATTGATGAACTTTGGGTGTTAACTTTTTGTCTGAAACGTTCGTCACAGGATTACCACAACCTCCGCGTCACTGCCTTCAACTGTAATGTTGAAGAGCTGGGCAAGCGGACCACCAATCTATCAGAGAGCCGGAGTAAGTCCTTTTCCTTCTTCGCGGGGGCGCGCTGGCGCACCCGCGGGCTGTAGTCCCCGAGATTCGGGCCGACTACTGAGCAGTCGGGCCGGATCTCCCCGGCGACCTTCTTTACTGGTGGCTTGACGCCTTCTTTCTTTCTTCTCAGGGGCCAACGCTGCTCTTCAACAGCAGCTGAGCGACGCCAACTCCGCTTTGCGCGCCAAAGAGGAGGAGTGCAGCAAGCTCGCCACGGAGCGCGATCTGCTGGCCACTCAATTGGCAGAGCAGAAGGAGCTGCTTGTGAAGTCGCAGAGGGAGGCGGAGGAGACGGAAACTGCCCTCTTGGCCGAGTTCGCGAGCGAGCGCTCCTCCTGGTCTGACAAGGAGGCGCTGCTGTCCTCCGGCTTCCACGAGATTGAAGACATCGTTGATGCTGAGCCTCTTTATTTTCTTTCTTCGAGCTGCCGATTTAAGTCGTGCCAACTCCTGGTTTTTGACTAGCTTCTTCATTTCTTCGCGTCTTTGCAGACTTCTTCCCTCGGCAGTCGCAGGCCGCCATCCAAGCCATCGAGGCTGACCGTGAAGGTCGGAGGGCAGAGGGCGCAGAGATTGCTGCCGATGCCCCCCGAACTCTTGATGAGCACATCCTGAGCATCGAGGCTCGCCTCCGGCCGGCTCACCGGATGCTGCGCCGGCTTCAGCGTGTCGGTGCCCAGGCGATTGCCACCCTATGGCCGGATATGCAGGCTTCACGCACCCCCATCCTGACGGCCGACTGGCTGGAGGTCGCGGCTGGTCATCTTGAGGCCTGGAAGGGCTCTTCGGCCCGAGCTGGAGCGCGCCGGGCCTTGGAGTTCGTCAAGGCATGGTATCCGGGGCTGGACCTAGACCGGCTGGCCACGCTTCGGTCGGAGGCCCAGCCGGAGCTGGCGGCCGCGGAAGACGCCCTCGTCAAGCGTGCTGTGGCGATCGCCGAGTACACCGACACCAGCATCTTCATCCCCGAGTGATTTGAAGACGGCGAGGAGGTACCGCCGGAGTGGTTTGGGATGAACCCAGACTACGGCGAGGACTCGGCGGAGGTGATTGGTTCCAGCGTCGAGGAAGAGGGCGAGGCGGAGGACGGAGGCGAGGCGGAGGCACCAGAAGACGGAGCAGACGGCCAGCCTTAGCTCGACCGTGCCTCCACCAACGAGCCGCGTGCAACCGACCCGACTGCTGCCGGAGGCGATCAAGCCGAGACTAGCCAGTCGGCCGCCCCGACGCCTGGCGCTGGCGCCTCCTCCGACCCTCCGAGTCCGTCTACTGCTTCCTAAGCTGCCACTGTATCTTTGTTTTGTCTGCTTCAGTAGTCTTTGAAGAACCTGTTAATTTGCACAATTCCACCCGCGGGGTGTATTTTGAACCTCTACTCGAAAATTCGGCCAAGGGCCTATGTTATGTAAATATATTTATCTGAGTTCTATCTTTTCTTGCTCAATGCTCTTTTGGCTTTTTTTCCTTTGCCGCTTTCTCTTAGTTGCCTGCCTTGCCAATCGGACAGCCGCTCTGCGGACTGTCGCTGGATCAAGTGCTAGGCTACTTTGGGAAAGCAAGTACTTAGCCGTTTTCAAGATTTTTTGAGTAAGTTAGATAGAAGACGGCAATCTGACTATCCGAGAGTCGGTTTGCGAGAAAGGCTGGAAGCCGTCTTGAGCTATGTTTTATGCTTTGAGTCCTTAGCCATTTTTCATGTGAATGCCCATTCTACCTTACTGCTGCCCACCGTACAGTCGCTCTGTGAGCTGCGGCTTCTGATAGGAGACGGTTTGGGCGTTTGCACACTACTTGTCCGACTGTAGGAAGCATTTCATAGTGCAAGGCGGCAAGTCCCCAGGCCGACTTCTCGAGCCCGGTGCCAAACGGCATAAAAAGGAGTAACATACTCGCAGTCATAATTTTTATCATATAGACAAAAGAGGGTAGTCCCCGAGCTTGCCTCGGGGGGCCCGAAGTCTTGGTACTTTAATACAAAAGGTAGCGTGGTACATACTGCATCAACTGTAAAATCGTCGGAGGAGATTTGCATTCCATGGCCGCTCTTTCTCCTTGCCGGAGTCGTCCCTCTTGCGTGCTCGAGGCTTCTGAGCGTCGATCAGGTAGTAGGAATCATTGCCCAGTACTTTGCTGATGATGAAAGGGCCTTCCCAAGGTGCCGACAGCTTGTGCTGGCCAGCTGTTTGCTGGATCAGCCTGAGCACAAGGTCGCCTTCTTGGAAAGATCTTGGCCTGACCTTCCTATTGTGGTATCGGCGCAGGCTCTGCTGGTAGATGCTGGACCGGCTGAGTGCCAACAGCCAGCCCTCTTCCAGCAGATCGACGCCATCTTGTCGTGCTTCTTCTGCTTCCTCCTCGGTGTACATGGTTACTCGTGGGGAGTCAAACTCTATGTCCATTGGGATGACGGCTTCGGCACCATAGACGAGGAAGAAGGGCGTGAAGCCGGTTGACTTGTTTGGAGTCGTGCGCAGACTCCAGAGGACGGCTGGCAGCTCGTCGAGCCAACAGCCAGCCGAGCGCTCCAGAGGCTCGATCAACCGAGGCTTGATGCCGGACAGGATGAGGCCGTTTGCTTGCTCCACTTGGTGAACTTGTCCACTGTGACAAGTAAGTGAGTTAAACCACCTCGTGCTGTTTTGAATGGTCCCACCATGTCTAGACCCCAAACTGCGAAAGGCCAGGCAATGGGGATGGTCTTGAGTGCAGAAGCTGGCTGGTGCGGCTTGGAGCTGAACTTCTGACACCCTTTGCATCTTTGGACCAGCTCCTTGGCCTCTTCCAAGGCATTTGGCCAGAAGAAACCGTGTCGAAAGGCGTTGGCGACGAGTGCTCTTGAATCCGCATGGTGGCCGCACTCGCCTTGATGGATGTCTTTGAGAATTGCTTGGCCTTGCTCTGGCTCTACGCAGCGCTGGTAGACACCAGTGACGCTGCGCCTGACCAGCTCTCTGTTGACTATGGTGTAGGCTGCCGCCCGGCATTGTATTTGCCGAGCTGAAGTTTCATCAGTCGGCAGCTCTTTGTTCACCAGGAATTTGAGGATGGGCTGGGCCCATGAGGGTGCTGCTACTTCTTCGACTGCCAGAACTGCGACTTGGACAAGGGCGGTTGGGCTGGGAGGCGGCGGGTTGGAGTCAAAAGCCGCTTGCTGGGTTGATGAAGTCCCCAGGCCGACTGGCACAGTCCTTGGGCCGAGTTCTGGAGTCTTCGAGTCCGCCACCATAGTCCCCGGGCCGGGTTTGGCTGTGGCAGCTTTGGGGTCTTCCGCCAAAATCCTCGTTCCGACTGCCGGAGCTCTGGAGTTGGATCCGACGTCTTCGGGAGGAGCTGGCACAAAAATGGAGTCTGATTCTGGTGAAGGCTTGACAGACGGCTTGAGGAGGCGTTGAAGGGCGACGCCGGATGGTATTGCTTGGCGGGTAGAGCCAATTCGTGCCAAGGCGTCTGCTTGGTCGTTGTCATTTCTTGGCACATGGAGGAACTCGCACCCCTCGAAATACCCACTGAGTTGCTGCACGAGGAAACGGTAGCTCGCCATGTTTGCATCTTTCGCGTCCTAGTCGCCAGATGATTGCTGGACCACTAAGTCCGAGTCGCCATAACACAAGATCTGGCGGATGCCAAGCTCTTTGGCAAGCCGGAGCCCGTGAATGAGCGCCTCATACTCGGTGGCGTTATTGGAGGCGGCAAAGTGGATTTGCAGCGCATACTTGAGCTTGTCGCCTTTGGGAGAGGTGAGGACGACGCCGGCTCCCAAGCCAGTGCGCATCTTGGAGCCGTCGAAATGCATCCGCCAATGGGTGGAATCAGGTGCTGGAGGTAGGTACTGGGTCTCGGCCCAGTCGACGAGGAAGTCGGCCAGTGCTTGTGACTTGATGGCGGTGCGAGGCTGGTAGTGGATGGTGTAAGGAGCCAGCTCTATGGCCCACTTGGCCACTTGACCAGAAGCATCTCGGCTACCGATGATCTCGGCAAGTGGGGCCGTGCAGACCACCGTGATTGGATGCTCTTGAAAGTAAGGCTTCAATTTCTTGGCAGCAAAGTGTATGCCATAGCACATCTTCTGGTAGTGGGGGTAGTTCTGCTTGGAGGTCGACAGAAACTCGCTCAGGTAATATACCGGTCTCTGGACAGGTAGCGCCTTGCCTTCCTCCTTGCGTTCCACTACAATGACTGTGCTGACTACCCGGCTGGTGGCGACGATGTACAGGAGCATAGGTTCCTTGGGAGTCGGGGCCGCCAGGACGGGCGGAGTAGTCAGCATCTTCTTCAACTGGTGAAAAGCTCCGTCCGCCTTATGGTTCCACTCGAAAAAAGTGGTCTTCTTCATGAGTTGGTACAAGGGGAGAGCTTTCTCGCCCAGCCGATTGATGAATCGGCTGATGGACGCCAAGCAGCCGGTGAATTTCTGTACGTCCAGCAGTCGGCTGGGTACCACCATTCTCTCAATGGCCTTGATCTTTACTAGGTTGCATTCTATGCCGCGTTCAGAGACCAGGAAGCCAAGGAGTTGGCCGGCTGTTACTCCGAAGACACACTTCTCGGGGTTGAGCTTGATCTAGAACCGGCGCAGGTTCTCAAAAGTCTCCTTGAGGTCTTCCAGTAGTGTCCCATGCTTTTCCGTCTTCACCACCACGTCGTCCATGTAAACGTGGGTGTTCCTGCCGAGCTGCTTGAGGAGGCACTTCTGCATGCAACGCTGAAAGGTGGCACCGGCGTTCCTTAAGTCGAACGTCATGGTGAGGTAGCAGAAGGCTCCAAACGGTGTGATGAAGGCGGTTTCAGTCTGTCAGCCGGGTTTAGCTTGATCTGGTGATATCCTGAATATGCATCCAAAAAACTCAACAGCTCGCATCCGGCTGTGGAGTCTATCACCTGATCGATTCTTGGCAAAGCAAATGGGTCCTTGGGGCAGGCCTTGTTGAGGCTCGTGTAGTCAATACACATTCGCCACTGCTTGTTCTTCTTTAGTACCAGGACCGGATTTGCTAGCCATTCTAGAAAGAATACTTCCATAATGAAGCCGGCTGCTAGGAGTCAGGCTATCTCTTCTCCGACAACTCTTCTCTTCTCTTCTGATAAGCGGCGCAGGGGCTGTCTGACCGGCTTTGCATCAGATCGGACATGTAACTTGTGCTCGGCAAATTCCGTCGGTACACCTGGCATGTCTTTGGGGGACCATGCAAAGATGTCTCGATTCTCGCGGAGGAAATCGACGAGCTCGCCTTCCTATTTGCTATAGAGGTTTGCACCTACGACGGTGTACCTCTCTGGGTGCTCCGGGTCCAAGGGTATCTTCTTTGTCTCTTTGGCCGGCTTGAACGAACCCTCAGTCTCCGACTCTTTTGGGTTAGGCGACACCTCAGGCTGCTTGCCGGCCATCGCCACAACTCGCTCAAGGAGCCGCTTCTCAGCCGCGATTACCAAGGACTCGGCCAGCCGACTGCTCTCTGCTGCGCAAGCAGATGACTTCTGGTAGTCGCCAGCCACAGTCAGAATTCCCTTGGAACTGGGCATCTTCATCTTGAGGTAGGCGTAGTGGGGGACCGCCATGAACTTGGCCAAGGCAGGTCGGCCAAGCAGCGCATGGTATGGGCTCTCAAGATCCACCACCTCAAACCAAACGGGCTCTCTACGGAAGTGATCTTTGTCCCCAAAGAGGACGTCCATCAGGATCTTGTCGATTGGCGAGCAGGAAAGCCCAGGAACAATGCCGTGGAACACAGTTCGGCTGTTCTGAAGCTGTCTTTGCTTGATTCCTAACTTCTCCATGGTGTCCTTGTACAGGATATTGATGCTGCTGCCCCGTCTATCAGAACTCACGAGAAACGCGCGGCTCGTCTGTCCATAGCAAAGGTGGCGTTCAGGACCAAAGCATAGGAGCCCAGACTCGGCATCACTTCCGGGTGGTCAGCCCTGCTGCAGCTGATGGGCTTCTCAGACCAGTGCATGAACTCTGGCATCTCTGACGCTACTGCGTTCACCTCTTGTCGCTGCAGCCGCCTGCTGCGTCGATCATCAGCCACACTGGTGAACACCACATGGGCTCCATGCTCTTCAGGGTATTCGTCTTGTACCGTGCCGACTGGCCTGACAGCCGGCTGCTGGGGCAGAGGCGGAGGCAGCTGCCCAGCAGGCGGGGGAGGCAGGAGGCCGTCTCCCTTGGCAATCCTGGTGAGCCGGTGGCACTTCCGGGTGGTGTGATTCGTCGGCTTTGCGCCGCTGTGGAACTTGCAAGGTCCATCCAAGGTCTGCTCATAGGAGAAGGCCGGCAACCAGTTTGGCTTGCTGCCTTTCTGTCGCTTGGGCGGGGGCTGCTGGGCTTCAACGGTCGCGACCTGCCGGCTGCTGGAAGCCGGCTGCGGGGCCTTGCGCTTGTTGTCGCCCTGCTGTTGTCGCCAGCCGGCGTCTGCCGCCGGAGTTCTTGGAGCTTGAGGAGCCACTTTGCCAGTTGTGCTGATTTGAATTTCCGCCTTCATGGAGGAGTCGGCCGTGGCGTACTTGTCCGCTATGATCAGCAGGTCGTCGAGGGTTTCTGGCTCGTCGCAAAGGAGCTTGTGCTTGAGGAGGGTTCCTTCTCTGCACCCGGCCGTGAAGTACTCGATGGCCTGCACCTCGTGCACACCCTCGCAGGAGTTCCGGAGCTCGGCCCAATGCGTGAGGTAATCGCGAGTCGACTCATCGGGGCCTTGCACGCACAAGGAGAGCTGACGAGGCTTGGGAGGACGCTTGTACGTGCTGGTGAAGTTGCGGACGAACGCTTCGGTGAAGTCGACCCAGCTGTTGATGCTGCGGGGCTTTAGGCTGTTCAGCCACGTCCGGGCCGTGCCCTGGAGCATGAGCGGAACGTACTTTACGGCGACACGCTTGTTGCCGTTTGCTATGCTGACAGCCGTGGAGTAGTCGACTAGCCAGTCTTCCGGCTTCACGGAGCCGGTATACTTGGGCGTGTCTCTTGGGAGTGTGAACCCTCTGAGAAAGGGTTCGTCCCGAATGCGGGGCCCGAAACAAGGTGGACCCAGCTCGTCTTCTTCCTCCAGCGCTAAGGATTGGTGGAGTCGGTCGATCCGGTGGCGGGCGTCGTTCTCTCCAACTCCCTCTCGGCGGCCAAGGCGGTCACCGAGAGTCGGATGGTCAACAGGCGGCGGGGAGACTCGCCTCTCCTTGCGGGGAGGGGGAGGCGGACAGTCGTCCCATCGTTCCCCTACTCTTGGGCGGCCGTCTCGGTCACGCTCTATGGTAATGCGAGTCCGACTGTGGCTGACAGTCGGCTCCTTGTCTCTTCTTCCTCGGGTGCCGCCAGTCGGTGTCCGAGACGTCGCGCCTTGATCTCGGTGAAGGTCGTCGACGGGCCGTTGAGGCGCCTCCGCGCGGCAGTCGGCCTCGTTCTGCGCGGTAGCCGCGTCGAGAAGCCGCTGGACTCGCTCCATCATGAGGCGGCATTCTTCGCCCTTGAAATTGTCCAGCTCGTCCGCCGCTGCCTGGGAGGCTCGGATGTTCTCCGCTGGTGTAGCGTACACAGGGTGGCTTGCCCCAAACAGGTTGGCGATGGCTACGCCGCACTGCCGGACCGCGCCAAGGCGGCTGGGCCCCGCCGGGGCCGGCGAGCCGCCGATGGCGCGATCCATCTCCCGCTGATAGGCTTCAGATAAGCGCCTCATGCTGGCCAGCTTCTTCGCGCCTTCAACGAGCTGAAGACGGCGCGCCTCCAATGTCTCTGCGTCAGCGTCTTCCGGAATGGGTGCAGTTAGGTCTTGCAGCGCCGCGCCGAGCGAGTCGTGTGCTCCCCCGCCGGGGAGCTCGTCATGGTGACTAGCACCTCGGTGACGGTGCTTCCATTGCTCTCTGCGTGGGGGAGAGGTTCGTCGTAGACCACCACATTGGTGGGGAACACGTCGAGCGACGCGGTGTTGGAGTCGACCAGCATCAGGTCGGTGGAGCCTACGGACTCCAAGTCTACGGCAGGCTCGCCGGAAACGTAGGGTTGATCAAGGAGGTTCTCGGGGGCGCCCGTGCCTGCGTTGGATGCGGGTTCATCGGAGAGGCGGACCTCACCGACGAGTTCGGCCAATGAGCTGACCGCGCAGGCGATCTTGATGCCGCTTAGCGCGTCGACGCAAACTCCATCTGGCGTGCCTGTCTGGCTGCGCTCGCCAGGGAGGAAAAGAGTTCCCGTCCAGAACAGATCTCCAGATGGCGGTGCACCAGGCCCCATGGTGGGCGCCAAATGTCGGGGGTTTGGTGCGACATATGCCAATGGATGGCTTATCATGGTGGGGGCGAGTAGAACGTCGCCGGTGCCTGGAAACGGGATGTGGCGAAGACATGCACGCCGGTGAATCTTACCCAGCTTCGGGGCTCTCCGGGGAGATAATACCCCTACTGCTGCTCTGCGGGGTCTCCGCATGATCACTATGGCCAAAGTGTTTACACGGTTGCTCCTTGAGCTGTTTTCTGGTGGTAGGAGAGGGCAAGGCTAGCTCTCTCCCTTCTATATGATCTGGTCTAGAGCTAATGGGTTCCAACCCTTTGCATGGGTGCCCTGGGGGGTTTATATAGGCCTACCCCCCAGGGGTACAATGGTAATCCGGCTGGGCGCAGGCCCAGCCGTCAGTGTCTCTGGCCTCCGTCTTCTCTACCGACCGCTGGGGCCCGCCGACTGGCCTGGTACGGAGCCGACAGCCCGCGTCCGCCGCGGGTGGGTCTTGTCGGCTGCTGCTTACTGTAGTCACGCTTCTGATGACGCGGGCTTGATCATGAGGTCATGGCGACAGCCCCGCCGCCCGGCGGGCGATCACTGTTGCCTCTCCCCATCACATCTTGATTAACGGCGCGTGGGCCCCGGGGGAGGGCTCGGCCGACTCCCCCAGGCCGACTCTCGACCGGTCCGACTGGTGGTTCTCCTGCCGTCTCCCGAGGTCTCACTGACTGGTGGGGCCTGCTGCCTCCAGGCCGTACAGACAAGCCGTCGTGGGTGCAGGATTTGGCCCTACGGTGCTGATGTCAGGGCCGGCATGGCAACAGTGCCACGCCGCACGGAGATCTTCCGGGGTACGGCGTGCTGTGGCCATGCCTGCCCCTTGGTGAGGGGCGGGGTGGGCTTCACTGTAGCCACGCCCCTGCCTCGTCCCCTTTGATGAGGTCATGGGGTTTGTTGGAGTCGCAGGCCGACTCCCCAAAGCCGGCTTCTCTGGAAGTCGTCCCTGGGACTCGGCCATGAGCGGGCAGTCGGCCGTCTTGCCGTCGACTCCTCAGGAGGCGGCTCTTCGTCCTGGGGTCTTGAGGGGCGCAGCCTGCCCCGATGTCTTGAAAGGTTCTGGGACTCGGGTTGGCCTACCCGTGGCCCATTACTCCGACACGCGTATTGATGCGATGAGGAGGTCGGCGTGCATAGAGGGCGCATCGGATGGCCTTTGCCCGTGTTAAGGCATACTGGGCGGAGATGGATGCTACCAATGTTGCAGCGCGGGATTCGGCTATAGGTCGAAAGGCTGCTGAGCACTACTTTGAAGAAGTTCTTGAGGGTGCCCGTTTGATAGAGACCCAGTGCTCAAAAAATATTATGTTTGAGTGATATGTAATCTCATTGTAAGCGAAATGCTTTTATAAATTTTTATAAGGCTATTTTTATACTTTTGCCTGAAAGTAATATGATGCCTCCTGGGCGGCCGTTTATGTATACATGTGTATAACCTGAAAGATTGCAGCCGTCGGCTTCAACCCCCACGCATATAATGCGGAGGTGCTCGCAAAAAACACGTTCACACTTAACCCAACGTCTTGGTCCTATTAAGGAGGTGATAGCGGAGCGAGCGAGGCAACCGGACTATAATGCTTTAGCACTTTCACTTAGCCATAGGAGTTTGACAGTGGGGCTACTAGATAGCCCCTGGTGGCTCCGCACTCTCCCGATCTCGGGGTGCGTACATGCCTGGCCGGAAAACGGCCCTTCGTTAAGGCGGAGGAATTCTAACATTCCCACAGGTCATCGAGTGGTTGACCAGTCTCACGCTATATCATGACAGTCAGTTTTCGGCTTTCTCTACTGAGGTGCTCGTCCGGATGAACCAGGGCACAATCGCAGTAGTTCTCCTGGTGCTACCTTAGCCGAAAAGCGGAACGTAAGGCACCAAAACACAGGAGCCGGGCAAACCCAACATTTGACCAAAGACAATGATTCGGAGCTGATGCATATAGGGCCAAAAACTCGCGACGCCGAACACTCGCTAAGGTATTCGGTCTTTGTGGTATAAACCGGACCTAAATAGTGGCCTTTGTAAGAAGCCCCGTGTGTCCAGGTACGTGCATTGTTCTGGCGTGGCCACATGCCAAGACGTCAGCATCCTTCTCAACGGTGGATATGTATCAACAAGAGACAGTAAAAAAGGTTTACGCAGGGTCTTAATCTAAAAAGAATCCTTGCGGCGTCACCTGCTGCACAGTCTAGCGCCTGTGTCTCCGTTGTGCCGTATCCTGGACGGGTGTAGCACGATGATCGTCTGTGAAAGAGAGGAAGTTAAGTGAAAAAGTGTCGTGCAAAAGGATAGTTTTTTAAAGAAACCATATATATTCAAGATGATAAGAAAATGCCACTTGTCTGCGCGCGTTGAGCCCCTTGTATTGACAAATAGGGGTGTGACCACTTATTTCCGTTATAAATAGCGGCGCCGGACGTTGATTAGTTGTATCTGAGGTCTTGACGACCTATTGGATGCTTTCGCTTGTCCGGGCGCCTTTAGTGTGCGGCGGCCAAGGCAGCCTCACTTTCTTCGGCGCGTAGAGATCGCTTGATATTTCCGTGCACTGTAATGATGCTACGTGACCAGGCATCTTGAGTGTGAGGGAGGCGTAGTGTGGTATTGCGTTAAAGCGAGCGAAAGCTTCGCGTCCGAGTAGTGCTTGATAGCCACTTTGAAACGGAGCGATGTGGAAAGTTAAATGCTCGCGACGAAAGTTATCGCGGGAGCCGAATGTAACTTGTAGTAGGAGGGAGCCCGTACAACGAAGCCCCTGGGCCTGGCGTTACTCCTTTAAAGGTAGTATTGCTATGGCGAAATTTGTGTTGGGTCTAACCCCATCCCGTGGATATTGTATCCTGAATATATTAGGTTTAGGCTACTGCCGCCGTCCATCAAGCCCCTTGTGAAGTGATATCCGCCAATTACTGGGTCTAATACCAGGGCAGCCCGTCCTGCATGTCGGATACTTGCTGAGTAATCGCGATGGTCGAAAGTGATCGGTTGAGATGACCAGTGGCAGGACTTCGTGGTGACAGGCACTTGGGTATACTTTCCTGAGAGTGCCGCCTTGTTTTTTCCCTTGATTACGTGTAACGCGTTTACTGTTTTGACTTCTGGTGGAAATTGCTTGTTCCCCCATGTCTTGCTTGGGGGGCTCGTCTCGTCTTCACTTGGTGTATCCTCCCCCTTGTGTATGGCGTTAAGCTTGCCGGACTGCTTGAAGACCCAACATTCTCTGTGGGTATGATTAGCAGGTTTACCAGGGGTACTATGAATCTGACATAAGTGGTCCAGAATTTGAGGCTGGACAATTCATCCCTGGTGCCTTTAGGGGGCGGCTTTTGTCCTGGCTGAGAGCTTTTTAATCTGGCATTTACTGCCGTGCCCTTCGTGTTGTCTTCTTTATTCCGGTGTTTGTTATTGCTGTTGCGCCGTGATTTCCCATTTCCATCTCTAACTTCAGATGTACTGGGGTCGCTGGTGCTGCATCTGGCTAGCCAGCTGTCCTCTCCCGCGCAAAAGTGGGTCATGAGGTTTGTTAATGCGGCCATCATTCTTGGCTTATTTTGGCCGAGGTGTCTGGCGAGCCATTCGTCACGGACGCTATGCTTGAAAGCCGCTAAGGCTTCGGCGTCTGGACAGTCGACAATCTGGTTCTTTTTAGTAGAAACCTGTTCCAAAGCTTTCGGGCTGACTCTCCGGGTTGTTGAGTTATATGACTCAAATCGTCCACATCCGGAGGTCGGACATAGGTCCCTTGAAAATTTGCCCGAAAGGCGTCTTCGAGCTCTTCCCAACTTCCAATGGAGCGTTCGGGGAGGCCTTTGAGCCAGTGACGAGCTGGCCCTTTGAGCTTGAGGGGTAGGTACTTGATGGCGTGGAGATCATCTCCTCGAGCCATATGGATATGAAGGATGTAGTCCTCAATCCAGACCCCAGGGTCTGTTGTTCCGTCGTATGCCTCTATGTTTACGGGCTTGAATCCCTCTGGGAATTCATGGTCGAGCACCTCATCGGTAAAACATAGGGGGTGTGCGGCACCCCTGTAGCTGGGTGTACCGCGTTGTTCGGATGTTTGTTGTGTTGCATTGTATGCTGGGGCGCGCTTGCGTGGTCCATAGATGGATCTTGTTGCACCGTTCTTTGGGTGTGAGCCCTCGCATTGGTTGCGTGTTGTATGGTGAGCGGCATTGTATGCCGCTCTGTGTTGGTAGAGGGGTCGTCCATCCGACCAGGTGGCTGCTTTGATATTTGGTTGTGGGGGGTCTGAGGCCTCCTCATCGAATTCGGGTAGCAGCTTCCGCTTTGGGTAGCTCTTGTAGGGGCGATTGTCGCCGTACCTTGCTGCTGTGTTGAGTATTTTACTCCATCTGATTTGGAGTGTGTCTTGTGCGGCCTTGAGCCTTTGCTTCTGCTTTCTCAGACTCCTCGCGGTGGCAACAAGCCTTTTACGGGCAGTCTGCTGCTCCGGGTGCCTGTCCGGCGTTATGTCATCCGGACCATGATCCTTGATAGGATTTGTTTGTTTGGTTTGATTATCCGGATTGCCGTTGTCCGGCAGCGGTTCGCCCTGCTCCAGCGCTGGGTCTGTGTGATCGCTATTTCTGTCGGGGTGGGATTTGGGGCGACGCTTGCATCACCGCTTTGACTGCTTTTCGGGGGAACAAGCCTTCGATGCGTCCTTCCGCTCCTCGTCGTCATCTTTTGGTGTGTCCACCATGTATTCGTCATATGACGGGGTGGCGTTCCAGGGCCCAATAGGCGCTGGTTCTTCATCGTCTCCTTCATCGGCGTCCATACCGTCGATGTCTTCGGAGTCGAGGTCGAGCATGTCGGTTAAATCGTCGACGATGGCTACAAAGTGGGTGGTGGGTGGGCTTTAAATTTCTTCATCGTCTGCATCCCAATCTCGCTGACCGTAGTCCGGCCAGGGCTCTCCTGATAAAGAGAGAGACTTTAGTGATTTCATAATATCGCCGAAGGGCGGGTGCTGAAAGATGTCCGCGGCAGTAAACTCCATGATCGGCGCCCAATCGGATTCGATCGGCAGAGGTGCGAATGGTTCGGAGTCCGAAGAGGAGTCCGGCTCCTTGGAATCATGAATTTTGCGGAGTGCAGGGCTGGCGTTCGGCTCAATCGCTGTTAAGATCACAGCCCCCGAAGTGGCGTCCAACCGCCCATCCTCGATCGGCGCAGTTGGCTCCGAATTAAGGGTCGGAGCTGACGCGGGTGCGGCCTCCAGGGCACTATTCGGCGGCAGTGCTAAATCATGCTCGTCGTGACAGAGCGGCGCGCTCGGCAGTGGCTCGAATCCGTCGGAGATCAAGTCTCCGCGGGTGTCAGCCGTGTAGTTTAAACTTCCAAATCTGACCTGACGGCCAGGGGCGTAGCTTTCGATCTGCTCCAGACGGCCAAGCGTATTGGCCCGCAGTGCGAAGCCGCCGAAGACGAAGATCTGTCCAGGGAGGAAGGTCTCACCCTGGACTGCATCGCTATTGATGATCGTAAGGGCCATCGAGCCTGACGGCGACGACACAGGGGAACTCTCAATGAAAGCACCAATGTCGGTGTCAAAACCGGCGAATCTCGGGTAGGTGGTCCCGAACTGTGCGTCTAGGCCGGATGGTAACAGGAGGCAAGGGACACGAAGTTTTACCCAGGTTCGGGCCCTCTCGATGGAGGTAAAACCCTACGTCCTGCTTGATTAATATTGATGATATGGGTAGTACAAGAGTAGATCTACCACGAGATCGAGGAGGCTAAACCCTAGAAGCTAGCCTATGGTATGATTGTTGATGTGTACGTTGTCCTACGGACTAAAACCCTCCGGTTTATATAGACACCAGAGAGGGTTAGGGTTACACAAAGTCGGTTACAATGGTAGGAGATCTTCATATCCGTATTGCCAAGCTTGCCTTCCACGCCAAGGAAAGTCCCTTCCGGACACGGGACGGAGTCTTCAATCTTGTATCTTCATAGTCCAGGAGTCCGGCTGAAGGTATAGTCCGGCTATCCAAACACCCCTATCATAAATTATTTCTTTTATCATTTACCTACTCGAGGACGAGCAGGAATTAAGCTTGGGGATGCTGATATGTCTCCAACGTATCTATAATTTATGAAGTATTCATGCCATTATATTATCAACCTTGGATGTTTTATATGCATTTATATGCTATTTTATATGGTTTTTGGGACTAACCTATTAACCTAGAGCCCAGTGCCAGTTTCTCTTTTTTCCTTGTTTTTGAGTTTTACAGAAAAGGAATATCAAACGGAGTCCAATTGATGTGCCAATTTTTGACGATTTTTTATGCACCAAAAGAAGACCCCGGAGTAAAAGAGTTGGGCCAGAAGAGTCCCGGGCTGTCCACGAGGGTGGGGGCACACCCACCCCCCCCTAGGCGTGGGCCCGTGCCTCGTGGACTCATCGGGCACCTCCTTGATGTGAGACCGACGCCAAAAATTCCTATAAATACAGAAACCTCGGAAAATTAACCTAGATCGGGAGTTCCGCCGCCAGAAGCCTCCATAACCACCAAAAACCAATCTAGGCCTTCTCTGGCACCCTGCCGGAGGGGGCCATCATCACCGGAGGGCATGGAGGAGGATCCCAGAGGGGCCATCATCACCATGAAGGCCAAGGAACAGAGGGAGAACCTCTCCCCATATAAGGGGGGAGGCCATGGAGGAGGAAGCACAAGGGGGAGAACCTCTCCTCCTCTCTCTCGGTGGCACCGGAGTACCATCGGGAGGGGAATCATCGTCACGGTGATCGTCTTCATCAACATCACCATCATCATCATCACCCTCATCTCTTTTACGCGGGCCACTCTCCCGCACCCCGTTGTAATCCCTACTTGAACATGGTGCTTTATGCCACATATTATGATCCAATGATGTGTTGCCATCCTATGATGTTTTGAGTAGTTATCCTTTGTATTTGGGTTGATTTATGATCTAGATTGGTATGAGTTGTATGTTTTACTTTGGTGTTGTCCTATGGTGCCCTTCGTGTCGCGCAAGCGTGAGGGGTTCCCACTGTAGGGTGTTGCAATACGTTTATGATTCGCTTATAGTGGGTTGCGTGAGTGAATGAAACACAAACCCGAGTAAGGGGGTTGTTGCGTATGGGATAAAGAGGACTTGATGCTTTAATGCTATGGTTGGGTTTTACCTTAATGATCTTTAGTAGTTGCGAATGCTTGCTGGAGTTCCAATCATAAGTGCATATGATCCAAGTAGAGAAAGTATGTTAGCTTATGCCTCTCCCTCATATGAAACTGCAATAGTGATTACCGGTCTTGTTAACGATTGCCTAGGACAATTCCGCACACCGATCCACCATTATTCCACACTCGCTATTTATAATATTTAGTAATATATTCTAACTTCATGATAACAGCACCTACTTTTATATTTTAGCTCTCCGATATCATACAAAGTTATCCTCTTCATACCCACAACATAGTTTTATTTCTCATTGCTAGTTGGAAGTAAACATTTGGTGTACGTAGAGTCATATCAGTGGAAGATAGGGCTTGAGAGAATATTGATCTTACCTTTAGCTCCTTGTGGGTTCGACACTCAATACTTATCACTTCCACCTTTGGAAATTGCTACGATGATTCCTTGCACTTGGGGATTATCAATGCCTCTGCTCCTACAGCCCAGCAGTCCGTCACAGCAGCACCGCCAGCTCAATGGTCTCGCATAGATAAACCGTCTGCTAAGAAGTCCGTCCAAGCTTCACCGTCTGCTCGGCAGTCTACCTTGCAGGCAACCAGACGTTCTGCCAGAAATGCTTCAAGTACCAAGAAGGAAGTGGCCAAAAAGGCTACAACCACGACCATGAGGAAGTGCAGCGGGAGAGTGAAGAGGAAAGAGAACAATTGCCTCTTACTTAAAGCACTCATCGCACATAACCAAATTAACAGCAGCTTGTTCAAATCGCGGAGTAATATTATTTCTGACACCATGGATGATGAAGAAGTAGAATTTTTGCTTGCTAAAAGGAAAGCAGACGTACTTGAAGCACACAATTACGTCCATGGCCAGCCATTTCTTGTTGGCGAATACTTTGATG
The DNA here is from genome assembly GCF_003073215.2 of Triticum urartu. Taxonomy (NCBI): domain Eukaryota; kingdom Viridiplantae; phylum Streptophyta; class Magnoliopsida; order Poales; family Poaceae; genus Triticum; species Triticum urartu. Next base: position 492,124,966 of record NC_053026.1, on the reverse strand, counting down.
AGTGCAGCTCCAGTTGCCACGAGTTACATGAATATTGCATGGATCAAATGTCAGCACGTTATCATGCTTTGCTAGTCCACTACAATAGACATCATTTCCGACACGATGATGGTTCCATCAATGTGAGTTTCAACGACTTACATCTCTTCTTCAACTTCAACGTGCTCGATGCCACTCTTGTTAGATGCCTAATTTTGTAAGTACTTAACAAACTCTGATCAACTTCTCCATACAATGTTGTAAATGATAAACAGCTAACTGCATTTTATTCCTCTCAGGGGATTAAACACGCGGAGAAGAATAAGGGAGAGTGTGTATTTCATAGATCCTGCATTAGCAAATGGAACATCATTAGATGGTAAGGACCGACGGGACTGGGCCGTTAACACGGTCCTTTGTATCTTCGAAAACACGTCCCATGCACAACCATTTATCTGACCATATCATGAATGGTAAGTCAAGTAAACAACCACGCATACACTGATTGTTTTTCAGATTTCGACATCGTTCGTAAGTTCATGTCTTTCTTAACACTACTAGGAAAAGGTCTACTAATGGTGCACCGGTTTTTCCTACTAATGGCGCATCACCAGTGCGCCATTAGTAGCACGCCACTAGTAATTTTTACTAATGGCGCACCACTGGTGCGCCATTAGTATCTGGTATACTAATGGCGCACCATCCAGTGCGCCATTAGTATATAACACCATGCGCCATTAGTGTGCCTCCCAGGGGCCATATTTAACCATGTGCTTTGGCACACTAATGGCGCACTGCGGATGGATGCGCCATTAGTATACTTGGCATACTAATGGCGCACTCTGTAGTGATGCGCCATTAGTATGAATATTAGGTTTTATTTATTTTTTACTTTTCTAATTTTTGCACATGTTACAAAATATATTATTTGACAGAATATAGACAGTAGCACACAGCAACAGCAGATTCATCGAATACAATAGAAGATTAGTCTCCGAATACAATTCATCATATTAGTCTCCGAATTCAAAAGACCGAACAAAGATAAAACATTACAAGTCTCGAGACCGCGAGTATCGAGTTTGTCAGAAGTAATACTAATCCTAACAAGTCCTACTAATCATCATCATACAACTTCTACTCGTTATTCATAACAAGTCATACGATCATCATCTTGATAGTCTTCGAACCAACCCTACTTAATTGTTCTTAGCACATGATCATCAGTATTAGGCAGGACCTAAATACCCTATTTAAGCTAAAATAGCATAAAACAATATAGACCCTGACTCTCCATTATGGAGAATGGAGAACATCCTGTCTCCAATTCTTGCGCTTCGCTTCCTTTTGCTTCCAAGAAGCTCCTTTCAACTGTCCATACATTTTTTCCATCCTTTGATTTTCATGTCTCCACTTCTTTTAGAAATCTCGTATGGATAGTTGAGATTCGTAGGACGACCTGGCTGTATGTTCAAAACATTAACACTACCTTTCAGATACATCATATGAGGCACACAATTCTCTGGGATTATCTGTTGAAAAACATAGTAATAACTTCATAGTTAGCAATGATGTACTAGTTTTAGAAGTATGCAAAAGATGCACGGATGTCGTAATAGTAAAAATCTTACCAGGGTATCTCCATGGTAGTTACCGTAGTTGAACACATGCACTAGTGGCACGTATTTACCATAATGTTGAGGAGTTTGATTGTAGATATTGTAATTCTCAATGTCAGTACAAAATCCGACCAAATGATTTTTCTCCTTGTAAGTTGTTAATTCGGAGCCATCGGTGTAGTGGGTTTTGTCTACCATCTCCCGCACATTCTTTGAACAATAAAAATAAGCTGTCAATGGAAATAAGCTATCAACTATTTTGAAATAAACAATATAAATTAGCTAATAACTATGTTTGAGAAACTCACATAGCGGTAGAACTGGAGGCGTATCAACAAGGACCCAAATGTCCATATTGTCTTGGTTGATGTCAGGATTACCAAGATCCATGGTGATAATCATACCCTCATCAAAACCATACATCTTGCAAAATGCTTCCCAATTTTTGCAACCAAAATGGGTTACGCTCTCAGAATTATATAGATTTACTTCAAATTCCACATCGTGATGAGTCCTTAGGTGAATTTTCTTTGTTTCAGAAATTTCATGGTCTTCAAAATCCATCCTCTCCAAGACATAGCGTCTTGCATGGCATGGGATAAGCTATACTCGAATTGTAAAAGATGAAAATTACACGTTGAAATAGTTGAAGTCATGCTTAATTATGAAAATAACACTTGTCGTCGTTGTGTACCGTTTCAACTTCGAAGGTCTCCTCGAGCTTAATGCTGAAGCGCCGATCATCGTCCAGGTGAGGCATGTCGCATAGACCTCGATCGTCGTGGCACCAGTCACACTCCGCCGGGAGACTTTCGTCGTCCCTTTCGTCGTCCGATGATGATGACGACATATCCTATGTTCATAATTCAAAACTACATCATTTAGGGTTTGTCGACACCGAGGCATCCTAAAAGCTAAGCTTTTATCATTTAGGGTTTGTCGATGCTGAGGCACCCTAAAAGCCTAAGCTTTCATCATTTAGGTTCTTATCGACACCGAGGCACCCTAAAAGTCAAGGTTTTATCATTTAGGGTTTGTCGACGTCGAGGCACCCTAAAACCCTAAGCTTTCATCATTTAGGTTTTGTCGACGTCGAGGCACCCTAAAAGCCTAAGCGTACATCATTTAGGTTCTCATCGACACCGAGGCACCCTATAGAAGCGAAGTTAAGTTTTCATCATTTAGGGTTTATCTATGTCGAGGCACCCTAGGTTGGGCCTAATCACTTGGCACTAATCACTTGGCTCTATTGCCACCTATGTTGGGTTTATCATCTAGGGTTTATCGATGCTAACGAGAATTCTAAGTTGGGCCTAATCACTTGGCTCTATTGCCACCTATGGTTTAATGCAGCAAGAATGGCGGGGCAGTTGATCCTACTTAATTAAGTACTAAGATACCCCGGCCCATGCATTAGTAGCAAGTACCCCATATGTCCGATTTTTAGCAAAGTCATGCTAAAATTCACGGAAAATTTTAGCATGACCTTTGCTGAAAATAAGACATATGGAGTACCCGAATTTTCCGGAATGGAAGTTAATTAACATTCCGGCAAACTCAAGGGCCTCTCGGGGTACCTGCAAAATCATCACGACACGATGGTCGGAGACAAAACCCAGCAAACTAGCACCACAATGTGCCTCTACTTTCATATGGATGAAAAGGCCACAAACCATATGGTCCTCTGCTTTCATATGGACAAAAATCAGCTCAACTTATGTGAGCTTCCATTCCAGATCTAATAGGTCACCCAACAAAAAATCATGAATAGTTTTAGCTGAAAAAAAATCATGGATTGCTGTTAACTGAAAATTAGTGAAAGAAACTATTGCTGATCATGGATTACTGTTAATTAAAAATAGAGCATCTGGCTTGTCTTATCATGTTCACTAAGTCCACAAAAATGAATAGGTTCAGTAAACTTGAAGTACTCAACACTAAACATGGTTCAGAGCTCACTACACTACACTACATCGTGCAATGGTTCAGACCTCACTACACTAGAACAAGCTCACTACACTACACTACACTACACTACACATGCTTAAACTCTGAACATAAACAAACACCAGCAATGCAATATGTAAACTACCTCTGTTTCTAGGCAACAAGAGTTATCATCAATGCTTTTGAGTTTATTAAGTACCTTCAGTTCTGAGTTTTAAATGTCAAAAGAGCTTCACAGAATCTTGAATCCTCCAAATCACTCTTAACAGTTATGCATTGCACAAAGGCAGCAATGAGCCAATGATATCAGTAGCAATAATAGGTGCTTACATTCTCATAACGTCAATATTAGTTAACCAAAATTCAACCTACAGAGTTCTAGTACAGTGAGTAACTCCCAATTCTTTTAATAGAAGCACAATTAACAACACAACTAGGGAGTCTAGGACAATGCCACCAGATAGAATTTGAAGGAAAAACGTTCTTCCAAAACCTTCAAGCCACAATCATACATAGAGTGGCTGATCATATAAGCTATATTTAAATAAACATCAACTAAACTTGATGACAAGAAAAACTACAATCACATTGATACAAACTAGAGCATATAGCAATAGTAAATTGCTGGTCCATATAGCAATAGTAATGCACCTAATCAACATTGTAGAGCATCTTGTTACAAACTTGTTCTGATCCTGCAAATTAATGGGGAGGAAGAACTAGGGAGGGAGGGAATGGTAATGGTTTAGAGAAGAACAATAGTAATGCTCCATATAGCAATAGTAATGCTCCATATGTTCTGATCCATATAGCAACAAGAACTAGGGAGGGAGGGAATGGGGAGGAAGGGTGGAGAGGGAGGAAGGAGGAGAGGTACCTGGGCGGGCGTGGCCAGTCGCCGGAGGGGTCGGGGTCGGCGGCGGCGTCGAAGGGTTGGCTCGAGGGCGTCCGAGCTCGTCCGGGTCCTCGTAGTCGAAGAGGAAGACGACGGCGGTCCTCCTGGGTGCTTCGGTTGGTCGTGGGGAGGCCAGCGGCCACGTGCTTCGCGGGTCGGGGGGCGCGGGGGCGGCGGCGCGGGGGAGCCGGAGCGGGTGTGGCGAGGGATGGAAGGGGATCTGGCGAGGGAGAGGGAAGGAGGTATCGGGCGAAGGGCCGGGTATCCAGCTATAGAGGGGGGAATGTTAGTAATGGTGCACCGTCGAGGGGTGCGCCATAAAAACACTCATAGCAATGGCGCACCATTCTCTGGTGCGCCATTAGTAACTTTTTTTCTGATAGCAATGGCGCACCCTCCTCTGGTGCGCCATTAGTAACTTCTTTTTTTCATTATTTCTTGTTGCATCTAATAATTTGTTTTTTATCAAATTTGTTATTTTCATGAGGACTAGAACAAAATATATCATCAAATATCATCAAATTTGTTTTTTTAATATCATCAAATTTGTTTTTTATTTTTAATTGAAAATATCATCAAATTTGTTATTTGAAAATATCATCAAATTTGTTATTTGAAAATATTATCAAAAAGCGGGGGAGGGTGCGGGGTGTCGGCGGCCGCGGTGGAGCGGGCCGGGGGAGGGTGCAGGGGGTCGGCGGCGGCGGTGGAGCGGGGGAGGGTGCGGGGGGTCGGCGGCGGCGGTGGAGCGGGGGAGGGTGCGGTGGGTCGTCGACGGCGGTGGAGTGGTGGAGGGTGCGGGGGGTCGTCGGCGGCGGCGTGGGTCGGGCAGCGGGGGGAATTAGCTAGGGGCGAGGGAGAGGAATGAAGGGGATCTGGCGAGAGGGAGGGAATTAGCTAGGGGGAATCTTACTAGTGGCGCACCAGGGGTTGGTGCGCCATTAGTAATCTTTTTTTTACATAGCAATGGCGCACCGGGCAGAGGTGCGCCATTATTAATCTGTTTTTATATATAGCAATGGCGCACCAGCCAAAGGTGCGCCATAAGTAATTTTTTTGTTGCATGTAATAATTTTTTAGAAAATGAATATGAATATGAAACAGTAATATTTTTTTATAAAAACAGTAATAATTGTTGTTTAACAACAATTGTAGTCTACACTTTTTTATTATTATTTTTTTTAAATGAAGAGGGGAGAGGAGGCGCGGGTGGGATCAAGATCGAGATGGAGGGGGAATCGAGATCGAGATGGAGGGGGATCGAGATCGAGTGTCCTCATGAATATTCAATATTTTATCATATTGAATATGAAAAACTATCATCATATTTGAAAAAATATTCATGAATTCAAAAAGTGCCCATGAAATTTAAAAATATTCATGATATCAAAAAATGCCCATGATATTTAAAAATATTCATGATATCAAAATATATACTAATGGCGCACTTCTACAGGGTGCGCCATTAGTAGTTTAAATTAGTAATAGCGCACTGTGAGGCGGTGCGCCATTAGTAGTTTTGCAAAAAAAAGAATAAAAAAATTCAGTACTGGCGCACTCCATGTCTAGTGCGCCATTACTAGTTAGAACTAGTAATGGCGCACCAGAGGTAGGATGCGCCATTAGTATGTATGTAAAAATGAAAAAAAATTATCACTAGTGGCGCACCAGTTTTCTGGTGCGTCATTAGTGTCTTCCACACTAATGGCACATCACCAACTGGTGCGCCATTAGTATATAGTAGTTGCGCACTACTTCACTGGTGCGCCATTAGTGTCAATCCTATCTATAGCCCTTTTCCTAGTAGTGTAATATGTAACAATCACTAGATATTGGTATTCATTGTTCCAAACAAGAACACAGTTTACTACATCGATTCTCTCAGAGAGTCAACAAACGCTCAGAATCTTACGCATGTTCAGCAATTCTTGGATAGGTATTGAATTCTATGATGTTGAAATTAATTTGCATTCATATCTGGTTCAATATTTGATGTTGTAAAAATTCATCATCATTTGCAGTGTGCTCGCATTGTGGAAAACTAAACCAGGGAACCTGTTCAAGACGGAACAACCCGTGCAGCACGAGATCGTTTCTCCGGTAACACACCGAAATCTGTATTTTCGGAAAATTTATCCAACAGTCTGCAAATACCTTTCCTTACGCTAGTCAAGTGTTCAAGCTTCTAAATAAACCTCTTTCTATGTTGTCCAAAGAAAAAAATAATGCATCTAGCACGGGTTAGGTTGTTCCTAACAAGACAAATACATGACTAATGTACAAAAAAATTCAGTGTCCTCAGCAAGAAGCAGGGACCAACCTTTGTGGATACTATGTTTGCAGACACATGATATCCATCTGCAAATCTGTTGATAGTTGTGACGATCCTCGCAAATTAGTACCAATAAGTCTATCTTAATTAATATCTTCTACTCCACTCATATGGCACATTCTGATCTTAAAAATACTACGACTCATCTTAAAACGGAGGACCCCTGAACCGCTCCCGGCTGGTGAATTGCTGATGGTTCGGAGATTTATCAGCGACCTTCTTCCTAGATCACTACATCAATCCCACTGGTGATAATGAAAATTCCAGCATGCCTTCTCCTGAAACATTGAGTAAGAGTTAGCTGCTAAACATATAACGCATGGATCCATTGTTTTCCATCTGATGAGGTCTTTGTATCGCGTACACTATGATTAATTATGTAATGCATATATGTGTGGACAAACCATTGGAATTTAGCTACCATATGTTCAATTGCAATTATTGCGAAATCTGATGAATGTTCCTCCTGTGGACACTATTTGTTCAACTGAATATTGTGGCGAATTTGCTTTTTGCGTGCCGATTCAAAATGGGATATTTTTGTTTATTTGTTCAATTGAATATTGTGGTGAATTTTCTTTTTGCGTGCTGATTCAAAATGGGATATTTTTATTTTAACCTAGCAATTGCTCCGCACACGGTTCAACTAAATGAGTGTGTGCGATCCACATCGGAAAGCATATGTCAATCGTAGCGGAACCGTCGGTGATACACAGGAGATCACAAATGATTTGCAGCGCTACTACATGTGCATAGGTTCTCCGGAACTGTTTGTGATATCCACATGAGAACTGGGAGTAAACCGTGCCCAATGAAAAATACAATCCCAGACGTATTTTTTCAGGAAACGTGTGGGATCCCAAACGAAAAGCACACGTCACTCTTGTGGCAACCGTCGGTGGTACCTAACAAATCACAAACGGTCTGCAGCACTTGTATGTGTGCGAAGGGGCTCCTAAACCGTTTGTGATAGAACATTATCGCAGACGATAATTGTTGGAAAATGTGTGCGATGGAGTCTAGCATGGCAGACGGGTTACGCAGAAAACTCGTGTGCGATAGGGCACAAATCGCACACAGTTCATATGTTGGCCCATGTGCCTTACATACTGTTTCCCAAACGGTTCGTTACGACAGACCGTATGGTTTCACTGCGTCATTAGAAACGCTTAATCACTGATACCATACGTGCGAAAGAATTTAGTGTGTGATGCATCGCACACGATTACATTTTGGAAGGCCTCTGGATCACTGTTCCATATCCCCGACGGTTTCTGGGTCATGTGGGAAGGACCCCCTATCGCATACACTCACTTGGCGGCGGTTCTGAAGGCCGTCGCAGAAAGGGGTTAAAAACCATTTGTCCCCACTTGGTGGGCCCGCAGACCCTGAAACCGACGATATAAAATCCTATTTTTCCAGAAAAAAAATCAAGGAGAAAGAATTATCGCGATCCACAAGGCGGAGCTGCCGTCACCTCATGTTCATCATCGGGAGGCCAGATCTAGAGTCCGTTTGGGGCTCCGTAGAGGGGGATCTTCATTCTTCGTCATCACCAACCCTTCTCCATCGCCAATTCCATGATGCTCCCCACCAGGAGTGAGTAATTCCTCCGTAGGCTTGCTAGTCGGTGAGGAGTTGGACGAGATTCATCATGTAATCGAGTTAGTTTTGTTAGGGCTTGATCTCAAGTATCCACTATGTTCTAAGATTGATGTTGCTATGACTTTTCCATGCTTAATGCTTGTCACTTTGGGCCCGGGTGCCATGATTTCAAATCTGAAACGTTTATGTTATCACCATTATATCCATGTTCTAGATCCAACCTTGCAAGTTATAGTCACCTACTACGTGTCATGATCCGGCAACCCCAGAGTGACAATAGTTGGGACCACTCCTAGTGATGACCGTAGTTTGAGGAGTTCATGTATTCACTATGTGTTAATGCTTTGTTCTGGTTCTCTATTAAAAGGAGGCCTTAATATCCCTTAGTTTCTAATAGGACCCCGCTGCCACGGGAGGGTAGGACAAAAGATGTCATGCAAGTTCTTTCCATAAGCACGTATGACTATTTACGGAATACATGCCTACATTATATTGATGAACTAGGGCTAGTGCCATATCGCCCTAGGTTATAACTGTGTCATGATGAATATCATCCAACAAGTCACCGATCCAATGCCTGCGAATTTATCTTATATTGTTCTTGCTAAGTTACTACTACTTTCATCACGGTTATACTTGCCACAAAATTACTGCTATCACTGTTACCGTTACTATTGCTGCTGCCACTATTATCAAAACTATCATATTACTTTGCTACTGATCACGTTGCTGTGGATAATTAATCTCTAGGTGTGGTTGAATTGACAACTCAGCTGCCAATACCTTCAAATATTCTTTGGCTCCCCTTGTGTCAAATCTATAAATTTGGGTTGAATACTCTACCCTTGAAAACTGTTGCGATCCCCTATACTTGTGGGTTATCAAGACCTTTTTCTAGCGCCGTTGCTGGGGAGCATAGCTATATTTGTAGAGTCACTTGGAATTATTATCAATTTATCACTATAAAGAATCTGAAGGATGCTAATACTAAGATTTATCCCTCTAAGACGAGGGGAGGTAAGGAACTGCCATCTAGTTCTGCTTTAGATTCACCTTCTGTTATAAGTAAACTTGCAACACGACCACATGCTATTAATCCTGATATGTCGCAAGTTATTGATGATGCTACTTCTGCTATGACTGATAATTATGATGATGCTAGTACCTTGCTTGATGATAATGATGTGCCACTTGGTGATTTTCTTGGTGAACAAATTGCTAGAGTAATACAACATGATGTTGTTGAATCTGATGATGAGCTTGAAACTAAAACTCCTGAAACACCTGCTAGAACTAGCCTTCCTAGATATGAATTGCCTAAGGTACCGGAAGGTTACGTTATGAATGAGGAGACAACTAGAGATATTCTTGCTTGTAGGGATAGATATGATCTAGAGAAATTATTATGCAAGTACAAAAAAATCTCTAAATGCTAGAATAAAATATGATCCTAGGTTTGCTACTTCACCAATCTTTATTGATGATAAGGATTATGAATTCTCTGTCGACCCAGAGTTAATTACTTTGGTTGAATCTGATCCTTTCCATGGTTATGAAACTGAAATTGTTGTGGCACATCTTACTAAGTTGAATGACATAGCCACCCTTTTTACTCATGATGAGAGAACTCGCTATTACTTTATTCTTAAATTATTTCCGTTCTCATTAAAGGGTGATGCTAGAGCTTGGTACAATACTCTTGCTCCTGGTTGTGTGCGTAGTCCCCAGGATATGAGTTATTACTTCTCTAAAAAATATTTCCCTACTCATAAGAAACAAGCTGCTTTACAGGAAATATTTAACTTTGTGCAAACTAAAGAAGAGAGTCTCCCACAAGCTTGGGGGAGGCTTTGCCAGTTACTTAATGCTTTGTTTGATCATCCTCTTAAGAAAAATGAAATACTTGATATCTTCTATAAGGGACTAACCGATGCTTGTAGGGACTTCCTAGATAGTTGTGCTGGTTGTGTTTTTAGGGAACGAACTATTGGTCAAGCTGAAGAATTATTGAATAACATATTGAAAAATTATGATGATTGGACTCTTCCTGAACCACCGGTTAAACCCACTCCGAAGAAGAGGGGTATACTATATCTCAGTCCTGAAGATATACAAGAGGCAAAGAAATCTATGAAGGAAAAAGGTAATAAAACTAAGGATGTCAAAAATTTGCCTCCTATTGAATAAATACATGGGCTTAATACACCGCCACTACCTAAGGTGGTAGAGGTAAATTCTCTTATGAAGTTCAATGATAATGACAATCCTCATGATATGCACCCTAGACAATGCCTTTATGAGTTCGAAAACTATATTAGAAAACAAGATCACTTCAATGCAAATATTATGAAACAGTTGAAATACAATTCTGATATGATTGCTCGCTTGAGTGACTTGTTATTTAGAATCTCAAATGATGTTAGAGGTGTTGGAAAGCATGCTTCTATGGTACAAACCCAGTTAGAACAAGTTGCTAAATCTCAAAGAGAATTGCTTGATGAAATGAATAATAATATACATGACTTTGTTGTTAGAGTTGCAACTAGAGGAGGTAAAATGACTGAGGAACCACTTAATCCTGAGGGACACCCCAAAAAGAATAGAACAGGATTCACATAGAAAAAACACCACTGCACCTAGTCCTTCTAAAAAGAAAAGGAAAAAGAAAATTGATAGGACTTTGCATGCTCCTAGTGAACCTGAAATAGAAAAACCTCCTGATAATGGTAATGAAACTTCTATCTCTGATGCTGAAACTCAGCCTGGTAATGAACATTCACCTAGTGGTAATGAAAAAGATAATGCTGATGTTCATGAAAACTCTCAACCTAATAATGAAAAAGAACAAGACAATGATGTTGAGATAGAACCACCTGTTGATCTTGATAACCCACAATCTAAGAATAAAAGATATGATAAAAGAGACTTTGTGGCTAGAAAACACGGTAAAGAAAGAGAACCGTGGGTTCAAAAACCAATGCCTTTCCACCTAAGTCAGCTAAAAACAAAGATGATGAAGAATTTGAACGCTTTGCTGAAATACTGAGGCCGGTCTTTTTGCGTACTCGCTTGACTGATATCTTGAAAATGCCTCCTTATGCAAAGTATATGAAAGGCATCATGACTAATAAGAGAAAAATACCGGAAGCTGAAATCTCCACTATGCTTGCTAATTATACTTTTAAAGATGGAGTACCTAAAAACTGGGAGATTCAGGAATACCAACTATACCTTGATCCATCAAAAAGAATTATGTGAAAACTGCTTTGTGTGATTTAGGAGCTGGTGTTAGTGTTATGCCTTTCTCCTTATATAAAAGACTTGATTTGAATAAACTCACACCTACTGAAATATCTTTGCAAATGGCTGACAAATCAACTGCCATACCTATCGGTATTTGTGAGGATGTGCCCATTGTTGTTGCGAATGTTACTATTTTGACTGACTTTGTTATACTTGAGATGCCCGAGGAAGACAACATGTCGATTATCCTTGGTAGACCCTTCTTGAATACTGCAGGGGCTGTTATTGATTGCAATAAAAGCAAGGTCACTTTTCATATCTATGGTAATGAGCATATGGTGCACTTTCTGAAGAAACAATTCCAAGTGAATGGTATTAATGTTACTGAAAAATCTCCAACAATCACTATTGGAAGTTTCCAAATACCTCTACCTACTTCCAAAAAGATATATGAAATGCTTATTGTTAGGGACATTCATATCCCCATTGAGGTAACTTAGTGATTTACGAAAGTTCTTCGATTTCATGGTAATCGAAAGTGGTTGTAAATAAGACTTGATCAACCTTATTAATGGATCATTTTTGAGCGGTATGAAGTTGATGAATTTAGTAAGCACTACCTTCTGCCCCTACTTTTTTGTTTTCTGTTTTTAATAGTTAAATACAATAAAATGCCATGTTTTGTTTGTTTTCTGAATTTCCCGTGCAATAAAAAATGACCCAAAAATAGAAGTTCTCAGAATGCTGTGAAAATTTAATATGATTTTTTTCTGAATATTTAAGAATTTCTAGTGCAAATAGTATCAGAGGGAGGTGCACCAGGTGGGCTGATACGTCTCCAACGTATCTATAATTTTTTATTGTTCCATGATATTATATTATCTATTTTGGATGATAATGGGCTTTATTTTACACTTTTATATTATTTTTGGGACTAACCTATTAACCGGAGGTCCAGCCCAAATTGTTGTTTTTTTGCCTATTTCAGTGTTTCATAGAAAAGGAATGTCAAACGAAGTCCAAATGGAATGAAACCTTCGGGAGCGTGATTTTTGGAACAAACATGATCCAGAGGACTTGGAGTGGACGTCCAGCAATCAACGAGGAGGCCACGAGGCAGGGGGCGCGCCTACCCCCCCCCCCCTGGGCGCGCCCTCCACCCTCATGGGCCCCTCGTTGCTCCACCGACCTACTTCTTCCTCCTATATATATCCATGTACCCCGCAAACATCCAGGAGCACCACGAAACCCTATTTCCACCGCCGCAACCTTCTGTACCCAAGAGATCCCATCTTGGGGCCTTTTCTGGAGCTCCGCCGGAGGGGGCATCGATCACGGAGGGCCTCTACATCAACTCCATGGCCCCTCCGATGATGTGTGAGTAGTTTACCTCAGACCTTCGGGTCCATAGCTATTAGCTAGATGGCTTCTTCTCTCTCTTTGGATCTCAATACAAAGTTCTCCTCAATTCTCTTGAAGATCTATTCGATGTAACTTCTTTTTGCGGTGTGTTTGTCGAGATCCGACGAATTGCGGGTTTATGATCAAGTTTATCTATGAACAATATTTGAATCTTCTCTGAATTCTTTTATGTATGATTGGTTTATCTTTGCAAGTCTCTTCGAATTATCAGTTTGGTTTGGCCTACTAGATTGGTCTTTCTTGCAATGGGGGAAGTCCTTAGCTTTGGGTTCAATCTTGCGGTGCTCGATCCCAGTGACAGAAAGGGAAACGACATGTATTGTATTGTTGCCATCGAGGATAAAAAGATGGGGTTTACATCATATTGCACGAGTTTATCCCTCTACATCATGTCATCTTGCTTAAGGCGTTACTCTGTTCTTATGAACTTAATACTCTAGATGCATGCTGGATAGCGGTCGATGTGTGGAGTAATAGTAGTAGATGCAGAATCGTTTCGGTCTACTTGTCTCGGACGTGATGCCTATATACATGATCATACCTAGATATTCTCATAATTATTCGCTTTTCTATCAATTGCTCGACAGTAATTTGTTCACCCACCGTAATACTTATGCTATCTTGAGAGAAGCCGCTAGTGAAACCTATGGCCCCCAAGTCTATTTTCCATCATACAAGTTTCCAATCTATTTTATTTTGTAATCTTTACTTTCAATCTATATCATAAAAATACCAAAAATATTTATCTTATTATTATCATCTCTATCGGATCTCACTCTTGCAAGTGGCCGTGAAGGGATTGAAAACCCCTTTATCACGTTGGTTGCGAGGTTCTTATTTGTTTGTGTAGGTACGAGGTGACTCGCGCGTGGTCTCCTACTGGATTGATACCTTGGTTCTCAAAAACTGAGGGAAATACTTACGCTGCTTTACTGCACCACCCTTTCCTTTTCAAGGGAAAACCAATGCAGTGCTCAAGAGGTAGCAACAAGGATTTCTGGTGCCGTTGCCGGGGAGATCTACGCCAAGTCAAGACATACCAAGTACCCATCACAACTCTTATCCTTCGCATTACATTATTTGTCATTTGCCTCTCGTTTTCCTCTCCCCCACTTCACCCTTGCCGTTTTATTCGCCCCCTCTTTTCTGTTCGCCTCTTTTTTGCTTGCCTCTTGTTGCTTGTTGCCCTTATGGCTTTACCAAAAGGTGTTGATCCTCACCTTAGAAGGTTGGAAGAAATCGAAAACAACGTCATAAGTTTTATGTCCTTGCAGTTTGAGCATAATAATTTCTTTAGAAACGAGCTTAAAGAACAAAAAGGTTTTATCGGTTTCATGAATAAAGAGCTCGATGATATGTCTAAGGAATTTTATGGTTTGAAATCTCAGTTTGTTCATCTTGAAAAAATAATTGCCCAAATTTCTGATAAGAAGACCACTTTAGTTAATAAGATGGCCACTAAACCAGAAGAGTTATATAATAAGGATGAAGATCTAAAAGTGATTGATGTGTCCCCTATTAAATCTTTGTTTTGCAATATGAATCTTGATAATGATGGGACTGGAGATGAGTCAACTTTAGTTAGAAGGCATCCCAAAAATTCGGAGTTTTTAGATCTTGATGCAAAAGTTGATAAATGTGGGATTGGAGAGGTCAAAACTTTAAATAGCAATGAATCCACTATCTTGGATTTCAAGGAATTTAATTATGATAATTGCTCTTTGATAGATTGTATTTCCTTGTTGCAATCCATGCTAAATTCTCCTCATGCTTATAGTCAAAATAAAGCTTTTACTAAACATATCGTTGATGCTTTGATGCAATCTTATGAAGAAAAACTTGAGTTGGAAGTTTCTATCCCTAGAAAACTTTATGATGAGTGGGAACCTACTGTTAAAATAAAAATTAAAGATCATGAATGCTATGCTTTGTGTGATTTGGGTGCTAGTGTTTCCACGATTCCAAAACTTTGTGTGATTTGCTAGGTTTCCGTGAATTTGATGATTGTTCTCTAAACTTGCACCTTGCGGATTACACCATTAAGCAACCTATGGGAAAGATTAATGATGTTCTTATTGTTGCAAATAGGAATTATGTGCTCGTAGATTTCATTGTTCTTGATATAGATTGCAATCCTTCATGTCCTATTATTCTTGGTAGACCTATCCATAGAACGATTGGTGCAATTATTGATATGAATGAAGGGAATATTAGATTCCAATTTCCATTAAGGAAAGGCATGGAAAACTTCCCTATAAAGAAAATTAAATTACCTTATGAATCTATTATGAGAGCCACGTATGGATTGCCTACCAAAGATGGCAATACCTAGATCTATCCTTGCTTTTATGCCTAGCTAGGGGCGTTAAACGATAGCGCTTGTTGGGAGGCAACCCAATTTTATTTTTGTTCCTTGCTTTTTGTTCCTGTTTAGTAATAAATAATTTATCTAGCCTCTGTTTTGGTTGTGTTTTTTTTAAATTAGTGTTTGTTCCAAGTAGAACCGTTGGGAAGACTTGGGGAAAGTCTTTTTGATCTTGTTGTAAAAAACAGAAACTTTAGCGCTCATGAGAATTGCTGCCATTTTTTACTGGAGAGTGATATTTAGTTAATTCTTTTTGAAGATGATTAATAGATAAATTCCTCACGTCCAGCTATTTAGTTTAGAATTTTTGGGGTTCCATAAGTATTCGAAACCTACATATTACTACAGACTGTTCTGTTTTTGACAGATTCTGTTTTTTCGTGTGTTGTTTGCTTATTTTGATGAATCTATGGCTAGTAATAGAGTTTGTGAACCATGGAAAAGTTGGAATACAGTAGGTTTAACATCAATATAAATAAAGAATGAGTTCATTACAGTACCTTGAAGTGGTGTTTTGTTTTCTTTCGCTAACGGAGCTCACAAAGATTTTTCTTTTAAGTTTTGTGTTGTGAAGTTTTCAAGTTTTGGGTAAAGATTTGATGGATTATGGAACAAGGAGTGGCAAGAGCCTAATCTTGGGTCTGCCCATGGCACCCCAAGGTAAAATACAAGGACACCAAAAAGCCTAAGCTTGGGGATGCCCCAGAAGGCATCCCCTCTTTCGTCTTCGTTTATCGGTAACTTTAGTTGGAGCTATATTTTTATTCGCCACATGATATGTGTTTTGCTTGGAGCGTCTTGTATGATTTGAGTCTTTGCTTTTTAGTTTACCACAATCATCCTTGCTGTACACATCTTTTGAGAGAGACACACATGAATTGGAATTTATTAGAATACTCTATGTGCTTCACTTATATCTTTTGAGCTATATAGTTTTTGCTCTAGTACTTCACTTATATCCTTTAGAGCACGGTGGTGGTTTTATTTTATAGAAATAATTGATCTCTCATGCTTCACTTATATTATTTTGAGAGTCCTTTAGAACAACATGGCAATTTGCTTTTAGGCATAATAAAAACTTTCATATAAGTGCATTGAATACTAAGAGAAGTTTGATACTTGATGATTGCTTTAATATATGGAGATAGTGATATCAATGTTGTGCTAGTTGTGTAGTTGTGAATTTGAGGAATACTTGTGTTGAAGTTTGCAAGTCCCGTAGCATGCACGTATGGTAAACGTTGTGTAACAAATTTGAAACATGAGGTGTTATTTGATTGTCTTCCTTATGAGTGGCGGCCGGGGACGAGCGATGGTCTTTTCGTACCAATCTATCTCCGTAGGAGCATGCGCGTAATACTTGGTTTTTGATGACTTATAGATTTTTGCAATAAGTATGTGAGTTCTTTATGACTAATGTTGAGTCCATGGATTATACGCACTCTCACCCTTCCATCATTGCTAGCCTCTTCGGTATCGTGCATTGCCCTTTCTCACCTTGAGAGTTGGTGCAAACTTCGCCGGTGCATCCAAACTCCATGATATGATACGCTCTATCACACATAAACCTCCTTATATCTTCCTCAAAACAGCCACCATACCTACCTATTATGGCATTTCCATAGCCATTTCGAGATATATTGTCATGTAACTTTCCACCGTTTCGTTTATTATGACACGCATCATCATTGTCATATTGCTTTGCATGATCTATTTCTTGCTAGCATCTCCGAACCTCGAGGACGAGATATGTTTTAAGGGTGGTAGGTTTGTAACATCCCAAAATTCTAAATTTTAGAATGTTTTATTAAATAAATAGATTTGTTTGATTGTGGTGTGGTTGCTTGTGTGAAATTGAGTGAAATTCGAAACTTTTTGAAAGTTAAATGAGAGGGAATAAAATGACTTTCCCAAAACTTTCACCTTGCTTTCTGATCTCCAAGAATTCAAATTTATTTCATCACAAAACCCTAGAGAGAAGAAGACATGGCTTCTTCCATTTAAATAAATGAAAAGAGTTGTTGAAAAGATTTGAATTTTATTTGAAAATATTTCAAATATAGAAACTTTAAGCAACTCAATGATTTTCATGAGAGAAGATAAAATTACTTATTCAAAACATATGAAATATGAGTTGGAAGTTTAAAAGAATCAAATTTAAAGTCCCTTTGGAATTATTTTCAATTTGGAGTTATTTGCGTTTTATTCAAATTATTTTTCTCCAAAAATAAAATAAATTTAAAATAGGGAAAAATGATTCCCTACATCAGAAAATTGGAGATAAATAATTTTGAAATAATTTTGGTATTTTTAAAATGATTTTATTGGATTTTATTAGAGCTGTAGCACTCTTTGCTTTATTCAAATTTGTATGGATTTTATTTGATGTAAGAAAAATGTTCATGTTCTAGAAAATATTTTTCTGAAAATTTTGATATATAATATCACTATGTACAATTTTACATTTATTTTCGTTATTCAGTTTACCGTTTTCAATTTAAAAAAAAGCTACGCGTACATCTGGAACTAACTGTCGCTTATGTGTGCAGTATAGTGATATCGGACGCCCCATCATTTTATTTTATTTTCTCTTCTCTCCTACATGGGCCAGGCTGAGCCAGCCTTTTTTTTTGACCGAGTTTGTTAAAAAAACTACAGCGCGTGGCCGGGCCTAACTTTTAGCCCAAGATTTTTTCAAAATTCATCTACGTACGTTTAGTCCCACATTGGCTAGCTAAAGATCTCTAAGCCTCATTTTCATCTATAAATATAGATTCATAGAGCCTTCAAAATTTATTCGATTCGGGTTAAATCAATATTTTGGTTTGACTAGATTATTAAAGAAAAAATATTCTTTTTCTTCGGCGGGACTTCTGGAAATTGTCTCCTTCCTCTGAAATCGTGTTTTCTCTACCTTATAAAGGTATCTTTCTTCATTTTTTTCTTTTTATATACTCCCGTAGTTTATTATTTCTAGATTAGTACGGTAACATAATTAAATTATCAATTAGTCTTTGTATTTATACATTAGACCTAGAATTTTTTTAGCCGTAACTATTTTTCTTCCGTAAAACAGTTTGGCCCTGATTTTTCAAATGGCCATAACTTTTTACTCGTTCATCCAAATTAGATGAAACCAGCGTCT
Source organism: Triticum urartu (assembly GCF_003073215.2). NCBI lineage: Eukaryota > Viridiplantae > Streptophyta > Magnoliopsida > Poales > Poaceae > Triticum > Triticum urartu. Next base: position 492,106,414 of record NC_053026.1, on the reverse strand, counting down.
ATAGTTTTGTCTTGTTTTCACCTATCCAGTGAACCTGTCACATCAACTTTTTCAAATTTTCAAATTTCGAAATTTGTTCAGATTCATATTCAAACTTATTTTGGTCATAACTTGAGTTTTATAATTCCGATTTAATTGATTCTTTTTGAAAATCGAAGCCCTTGACCTGAACTTTCTGATAAGGCCAAATTCACATAATTATGGTAGTGTTAGAAATTGTTTTATGTTGCAAGAGTTATTTGCTTGGTTTTGATGTTTTCCGAACTGTCTTCTTTGTTCTTTCCGATCTTTTGAGTGATTGCTTATGTGTGGTTACTATTGCTTGCTCACAATAGATTGAACGGAGTGTGACGAGTAGAACTATCAGTAGTTATGAATGTGAATCATCTTCGTCAACTGTACAAGGCAAGTTCACACTTTGATCATATTTTTCATACCCGGTTTTATATATTAGTTTCACCCTCAAACATTGCATGAGTAGGATGAGATAACATGGGTATTGGGAAGTAGATGATGAGGTAGAACCTATTACTTTTTTATTTTCAAACCCTTGGGAGTTACTCTACGTTATGCTTATGTTGCTATGCTATGCTCGTAGATGTTGATTGGGTTTGAGTGTATCCATGACAGATGTGAGATTGTTAATTAAGGTTTAACTTAAGGTGGCTATTTTAATACACATCTGGGTGGATTGGTTGGGGCACCCTGGAGTACCCAGTGGTTTGTACGGGCACCTGGAGAACCCAGTGCTTGCCCAAGGGGATCCTGGAGTATCCGTGTGATCACCGTATGGAATGCCACCCAGACTCAAAGGGATCATAAGATTATTCATGCTAGAAACTTCCGTGTGCAGCCACAAGTTATTATGGGCTCTGGCATAGTTGAGCATGTTGCGTGACCTCTTTTAGTGGTAGGCTAGCAGATGTAGGGGAAAGTAGGTGTAACTGTCTACCCGGAGTAAAGAGTAAATGCTTCTGAAAGACTGTGTCTCAGTCATCCGTTTCTCAAGCACCATGTAGTGCGAGAAATCCAACGGAGGAGATCGAGTCTTGTGGGGAAAAGTGTGCAAACCTCTGCAGAGTGTATAAACTAATCATGGTTAGCCATGTCCCCGGTTATGGACATCTTGAGTATCTGGTACTTGAATTATTGATTTGATCTCATCACTTTACTTAATTAATGTGTTGGGTTATAAGTATTATTTTGGGATTGAGTTGGAGGAACCTTCTCAACAATTTTCAACCAACTTGGTAGTTAAATAAAATTTATTCCATTGATGTAGGGAAAATTTGGCTTTATGCAAAAATTAACCTTAGAGCCTCCACTAGCCAAATATGCATGTAGTGATAGCTAGTATTTCCTCATTGCTCTATGGTGTGAATTTGCCAGTACATTCAATGTTTTGACCCTTTGTGGCTGCAACGTCTCATGTTGCGGGATTCTTACAACGAGTAAGTGATACGTTAGGGTTACGATTTCTACACTCAACTTTGCCGTTGGTGTTGATGGGAACCCACAACCTTTGTTACTTCCGCTATATGGATTGAGGTAATAGTATTTACATTAGTTTATACATGTGATTTACCTCTGTTATAAATCATCGAGTACTGTGTGTGTCAGCATACCGATCCAGGGATGACGCTTAAGCACAGAGATTTTACCGACTGAGTTCGGGTCGCTACAATGTATTTGCCGTCCACTAGGCAAATTACCTGATTTCAGTAGTGTGTGTTGCTATTGTATAAGACCTATATAAATACTACGTAAATACACAGAAGGAAAATATACAAAAAATCTTAGCAGTGGCGTAGGGTAAGAGAGTAGCAGTAGCACTGGTGCAACACTACTGCTACACAGACTTAGAAGTGGCGCAGGGTTCATACCAGCGCTGCAGCTAGTTAGCAGTAGCACTGGATGGACCTGCACTACTGCTAAGTCTGTGTAGCAGTAGTGCGGTGTTGCACCCCAGCACTACTGCTAAAAGTAAGCTACAACATGCTAGTAGTAGCACGGCCCCCGCTCTACTACTTGGGTTTTCCCTAGTAATGAGGGGCGGCTGGAGAAGGGACCGGGACAAAGAGGAAACGTTGAGTGAGGGGAAAGAAGTGGGATAAGGAGAGGACTACGCATTCTTATGGTTGCATCATTTATGAAATAGTTTGATCCACATGTAAGCAGCCACGTCAGCACCATCTGGTCCCACATCTAAGCAGCCATCAGCATCTTGTGGGCCCATATGTCATCAGTATTGACGGTCAAAACTGACACCAGACTTTATTATTGACAGGACCATCAATAATAAAACCCTCGGCGGACCCACCTGGAAGCAGCCACATCAGCAATTGCTGACCCTACCTGCCAAAATCTTTGAGCGATCAAACCCGCGGATAGATCACCGGTGACGGGATTATCATCGCCAAAAAGATCTTAGGCCACAGATTGGGATGTCATAGGTGACATTCTGGGCCGTCACCGAGAACGGTCATCTGCGTAAATTTTTGGTTCATCACCTAAGATACAATCTTGCGTGACGGAGGAAGTGGTACCGTCGAGATTTTATTTTTTTATGACGGCACTTTGGTGACGATGGGGATGACGGCCGAAAAACGTCGCCAAGACATTTTCTGGGACGAAAAACGGTTATACATGACACAAGTGAAATGTCATAAAATAGAGCAAATTTTGTTGTGTTGCGTAGCGGTCTAGTTAGTTAGTTTGGGCACGATAAACTTCATTGATTATGTTTACTATATGGTGCTTCTCTTTGCTAACTCTTTCTCTCTGTGTTTCTTACGTATATTATGTTGCATATTATTGATGAATACGGATGATGATGATGCATCTCTATCAAGGATATAGATCGATGACGAAGAAGTGCTATGCCGTGCATAGGGATTGTTCTGGGAGTGTACGACGAGTGACCAGAGTGTCATGCCCAAGTCGAACGCTTCCCAGGCAGCAACCATAAAGGTTTTCAGAGTAGAATCCAAACGGAAGCTACTTACTTGAGGTTCACGCTAGCGCGGGAGAGGAATCAAAACCGGCTCAAGAACTACTTCATAATTCAACTCTTGCTCATAGTGATCGATCTTCTGTTGTATATCATAGTTTAGATTGATATATGATGAAACATGTGTATGTTACCATGTAGTTGCATGTATTCGAGACTTGTAATAACTTGTATTGCTATTTTGAGATGATGATGAGACATTTGTGTTGGATAATTATGACGATGATGATGAGACTACGTTGTAGCACTTCGATGATGATGATGAGACATTTGTGTCAGTTATCTCACCACTAATAATATAGTAATATGGTTATACTTTATTAAATAAACAATAGAAAATTTTGTGGCCCAACTTTTAGGGGGCTCACACAGGTGGTGCGAATAACATATTTGGATAGATATAACATTATATTGCTGTAGTTCATTGTTAACGAGAAAGGATGCAAAATCTCGGAATTCCATTTCAGAGCTCGGGTTGTATTGAGCTCGTTTGACTTTTTATTTGAAAAGTTCAAAATCAAATTTTGAACTTCCAATTTTTTTTTGAAAAAATTCCACATGTATGAAGAGTTTAATGATGATATATGTTAACATGTGAACTACCAAAAACAAATTCATAACTTTGATAACTGAACAGTACATGCATTGTTCATTATTAATAATTCACAAATTTTCCATTTTTGTGTGGCTCAAATGTTAATGTATTTCATTGTGAAACATTAAACACTTGTAGCACTAGTACAGAAAGGGCTAGCCACAACTTTAATTAATGGCGCCTTATTTTTAATCCACGCCACCATTATTTTTTTAAATAATGTTGGCGTTGGCATATTTGGTACATCACCACTACATTACTGGTGGCGCGTCTTCCAAAATCCATGTCACTATTATTTGAGATCCAACAGCCAACCCGACAACAAGTTAGTGGTGGGTGTAAATTTTTGTCACGCCACCAGTATTTACCCTATTGGTGGTGTTGGATTTGTTACGACGCACCGGTAATCGGACCGAGCAATTTGAAAGTAATGAAAATTTGGGCCAATTACTTATGGCTTGTGTACACGCACCAACGCCATTGATAATTGCTTGTGACTCATGCCACCAATAAAGTCTACAGCATTCCACTTAATTCCCATGAATTTATTTTACTCTCTACCGATCAATTTTCCTTGTTTTTTATATTTTTTTAGAAACATTTGTTTTTTATATATAAGTCAATGTTCTTTGTTTTATAGACAAATATAGAAAATGCCACGCGGGCCATAGCACCCAAAAGCCCAAAAGGCCCAAACGACCGACCTAACCCTACAGGCCGGCACACGAACAGCTCTCTCCGCGGAGAGCTCCTATGTGAGGCTTTTTGTGTCAAATAGTTGATGTGTCGCACAGGGGTGGTTCACCTGAGCCGGCCCATTTGCCATCCGCAAGGTGAAAAATAGCGAAAAAGAAATGCGCCGGTGCTAGGATTCAAACCTCCACCTCGGTAGTAATGTGTGTGTTGTGAAGCCACTGCGCTAGACCAGATGTTGTGTTAGATTAGCAACGCAACTCAAAAAGAAACTGTCGACAGCGGCAGAAGTGTAAAAGATTCGCAAAAGTTAAAGTCCCAATGAGGGATCGAACCGAAGATCCCCAAATGGTGCTTTTTTCAAAGGCAATTTTTTTAAAAGCCGAACATTTTCTAAATAACGTGAACAAAATGGAGAATATTTTGAAAAGTGAAATCATCTTATAAATTTTGAACAAAATTTGAAAACTGGAACATTTCTAAATATCTGGACAATTTTTAAAAACTTCAACCCTGAACAAAATTTGAAAATGGGACATTTTTTAATTTCTGAATAATTTTTGAAAATTCGAACACAAAATTTTTTTCCAAAAATAAAATGTGAATGTTTTATCAAACACGAACATTATTAGTTTTTTTTTACAAATTTTAAGAAAAATCAAACATTTTTCAACACACAAATGAATTTTGGAGACGTGAACATATTTTTTAGAACGGAAACATTTTTAAAACTACCAAAAAACTAAACAGGAAAAAAATTTCAAATTTCAAAACAAAATTTGGAAACACGAACAACTTTTGCATGTGAACATTTTTTGAAACTCCAGAACAAAATTTGAAAAAACAGATAAAATTTGCTAACAATTTTGGAAATGGAACATTTTTCAAAACTCTGAACAAAACTTGTAAATATGAACATTTTTTGAAATTGCAAACAAATTTTGAGATGGGAACATTTTTTCAAACTCCCAAACAAAATTTATGGAATTTACGAACATTTTTCCAATTTGTAAAGAAAATTTGAAAACATAAAAATTTTATAAATTTGTGAACAAATTTGGAAAGTTGGAACACTTTTTGAAATTCCTAAAACATTTTTCGAATGCAAACAAAATTTGAAAACATGGACAATTTTGAAATAGGAACATTTATTGAAACTCAAGAATAAAAATTGAAAAAATGAACATTTTTATTTAATTTGCGAACAAATTTTGCAAAGTTGTGGAATTTAAAAAAACATAAAGAAAAGAAACATAAACTAAAAAGGAAAAGAAACAGAAAATGAAAATGAAAAAAACGAAATAAAAAAACAATAGAAAGCCGAAAAGAACCAGAAAAAAAACGTTGCAGGAAAAAACCCAGTTGGATGCACTATGTATAAGTGTGCCGGCCCATGTCTGTCGCTCGCTCGCGAATAGGATTTTCCCTCTCCGCGGTCCCCAATTCTCCCACTGCCATGCGAATCAACTTGTGATTGAGTTGGTTAGGTGGACAGTGGTATCCCCAACCCACCAGGGTTCAAATCCTGGTGCTCGCATTATTCCTGGATATATTTAAGGATTTTCGGCGATGCGTTTTCAGTTGGAGGAGACGTTCCCGTCGACGACGAGGCGCCTACGGTGACTTCGTAAATCTCAAGATGATATGCCGGCTCAGTCTCTTGAAGGTGCTCATAGGGATAGGGTGTGCGTGTGTGCGTTTATAGGGTGAGTGTATGCGCGTGTATATGAGCGCTTGTGTCTGTACTGATGCTAAAAAAAATTCTCCCACAGCCACCGCCGCCCACCGTCCACTGCCCCATCTCCCTCACATCTCACCGCCGGCCATGGCCTTCTCCACCACACTTGATCTGGCGGTCTCCACGGCCGGCGAGGTCCTCCTCCACCGCCCCCCATCCGGCGGCCCCCACGGCCGGCGAGGTCCTCCTCCACGTCCCCCATCTGGCGGCCCCCACGGCTGGCAATATCCTTCTCCACCGCCGCTGACGATGAGAATCCGTAACCCCGGCCTCCACCGATCACGTCTTCCGTCGCCGCACGGCGGATCCGGCGAGATCCCGCCCGTGGTGCGTAGACTGGCGCCCTCGACGGAACTCAGAGGCAGTAACCGATGCACTTCTTTTCCCTCTTCTTCTGTTTTTCAGTCTACTATATGATTAATGATTGATTTATACTGTACATAGCACACTCTTAACTAATTAACTTGGAGATGCATTCATGTCATTTAGATTTAGAGAAGGAAGTGAATGGAAATCTTTCAACCCTTCCATGTTATTTCTCTAAAGTTGCCAGCAATCATATCTCAGATCAGCATGAACTTGTTGTCCAGTCAAAATTCTGATGTATGGAAACATATAGCTGGCAAATGAACACTGAATTTGAGGCTCTCAAAACAGATTTTCACCATACTATACTATACTATAGGTGATCCACTGTGTTCGTGGATGTTCTGGCAGTAATTTTCTTTAGCTCTCGGTCTATATATAGCTTAGTTTCCTTTCAATCTTTGTTGCAGATTAGAGTAGCAAATAAAAGATATGTGAACAGCACTTTTTCCAAAGATCATTCGCACAGACTGAAAAATGCGAGGTTAGATTTTGTAGCATAGCCAACTTACGATTTTACTAACTGGACACAAACTTAAAAGATTATTTTGCATGCATGTAATTTTGAACTGTTGTTTTGCCTATAATAACACAATCAGAAGAAAGAGTACCAATATGAAATTCTTTCTGATGTAAAAGTTACTATAGAAGTAGACAATATGGTCTTGTTCGGCACCAGTATCCCATCTTTGCATTGCAGAGTCATCGCTGCACTTGCCGACAGTGTTTACTGTTGTTAAAAGAAAGTCATATACCTAGCTACAGCATGGGATAAATAGTGTGGCCATACATACATCTTAGTTAACAAATATGACTACCTGCGATCTCTGAATAATGTGCCTTCAGAATTACTGGACTCACCGAGCCTGCCATGGATAAAAGGGAAAATGAAGGAAAGAAAAGAAGGTAATATCGTGCATGTCTTGCTCATCCTGCACGGCTGCATGTACTGAAGTAGAAGTAGCAGCAGTACAATATTTTGTTTAGGAATCACCGAATCAAAATATTGTACATCTGTACAAAATTACGCTGAGCCAGAAATATAATTTAAGCTGGGTTTTCACTACTGACAGATGCATGTTAAATATAGAGTTAGCATCATAGTAAATTTCTGCTGCTATACTACATGTTGTCATTTTAATACACATGGACAATGCATGCTTTGTGCAGTCTGAACTTCTATCTACTGATTTGCTTGTATCTTTGAAATTTGTAAGAAGACATGTTTGGCATCGCCATCAACATGTTCCACGGTGCCCTCGCCATCAGGGCTGACTGCAGATTGCGACGGAGTGCCGCCCAGCTGCTGCTCCGCCATCGCCGTCGACAGCATGGGCTTGGCCGGAGTAAGGTTCATTCAGCACAATCGTCACGGCAGAAATTCTAAAGCTGCTGCAGGTTAGCTACAAGTGCTAGACTGAGTACTAAGTATCAGTCTCCTTGCATTAAGCAGCCCTGGTAAAAAAAATAGATGAACCAGGAGCTTCATTGTAGTGGATGCCATTGCTGACCTTAGTCTACTTTATTTTTCCCTCAGTTAGGTACTGCAAATGGTAAGTGTGGCAATGCTTATGAAAATTCTTGTCAACAGTAGGAGTGTTCTCGGTAATGGTGTTGATATGAATCTATCTTTGTTCTCTGTTGAAATGTTAACTAAGCATCTCTGTTGAAATGTTTTGACTTTTCCTTATAATTCGATGAAATGCCTCATAGTCTCAATCTATATTTTAGCTAATAGCTAATTCATCATTTACATTGGAAGTAAGTTGTTGCGGTGGCGGCGACGGTGGCGACGACGACACCAACATCGCACGGGGATGTGGCGGTGACAAACGACGGCGACATCAACACGGGGCTGTGGCTGCGATGACGACTTGCGGCGACAATTGACACGGGGCTGTAGTGGTAACGACGACGACGACATCCACACGAGGCTACAACAAGGACAACCTCTACATGCGATGACAGTGACGATGGCAACGGTGACACGACGGTGTTGTAGACTCGTGGATCTTGGCAATGTATACATACTAAATGTATGTATTTGAATATATGAATGAATGCATAAATATTTGACTGCGTGCATGTATTGTGTATTTTTTTTAAATCACGCTGTTATTACTTGTGTATAATGGAGGTGTGCTATCCATGTGCATGCCATTGCTATTAGTTGTGGCGCGAGTGAATAGTGCCACGCCACCGGTATGTAAAATACCAATGGCGTGGGGACCAATGTCATTTGTATTTTATAACAATGGCGTTATATTGGTAGTGTTGACCTTCCACACGCCTAGAATGTGGTTTTTAGAACGCCGGCATTAGCGTGTTTTACATTAGTGTAGAATGCATTCATATGTATAAAAATCTATACATTTTTAAACTTTGAACTATGGTTTTTGATGTTTAGAAAAAATCAAGCTCCAGGAATGCCTCACTCGCAAAACCAAGCAAGATAAACACAAATGAAATTTCTAAATTAGAACAATAAGAAACCTTCTGAAAAGGTTGCTATAATTTTGTGAAAATGCAACCCAATCATATGCACATAAGTGAAATTACGCCCAAAAGCAAATTTGAATAGGTTCCCCCAAAAAGGAAAAATTCAATAAAATAATGGTAAAAATAATCCGTTTGAGCACATGGTCACCACGCATGAGCCACAATGCAATATAGTACAAACTCGTACAACACAAATCATTAAGTCGTTCATACATCGAAACAACAAATAGCTAAGTTGCTTTATTTCACTCTTTGGCAATATTAGCCTTAGCGCCTGCTAGTTCCCAGCTAGCAACTTTGCATCAGTTATCATGTTGTTCTTTTTCCTCTGCCTTCTTGTTAAGCTCCAGTATCATATTGGCAGCTGCAGAGCACCTCGCATCATGTGGGGTCGGACAAGGATCACCAATGATGCTCATCTCAAAATCAGGGCATCTCAAACGTACTTCACCGACGTGCATTCCTGAAAGGATAGGAGAGTAACTCGTGGATAAGTGCTCAAAAAACAATGTGTGGGAGCTATGAATGAGAGAAGATGGCACTAAATCGAATAGCAGTTCCTGGTTATTGCTAGGTGCAGACCTATTCAGTTCTTGACAAGTGGAATGCAATGAAGTGAGTAGAGGTGATCTCTGATAGATCCTACAATGGCGCGACACATGTCTTTGGTAACCATGGACCAAACCGTGATGTTGAATAAACATAACACTAGAACAAAACACAGACAAGTGGTTTAAAGATCTGACCACTTGAAAACTCTTTTGCCCAAGCATGATACCAACGGTGCGCTATAGGGATTGGATTCAATAAACGTTAATCAGAAAGTATGTGGCACAAGAGCTATTTCTATGAAATTCTTTATTATTGTGCCTATATGGTCCAAGAACTCAATGCTTGTTCATTTGGAAAATTATAGAGATAAGAGTAAAGGTATTTACACATACCATCTGCTAGTGAAGGTACTACTGTGTATCTAGGGGCCATCCAATCGCAATCACAACAGATCTTATCAAGCTCCTGCATTGACAAGTGTCAAAGGTACAAATGTCATTTAAAATTTTAACGCATCAGTTCAGCGCGAGGTTTCTTACCATGCATTTATTGCGTTGGGCGAGTGCCTCCTTCAAGCTCAATTCCATCCTCCTAGTGCTCTTGGTTATGCCATCATCACCAAAGAAAGCTAGATTGGCAACTTTCATTATATTTGAGCTAGGTTGCTTATATTTGTCCATCATTGACGACAACACTCCCGTTGTCATCTTCTCTTCTGCATAAGGTTTAAACATGAAGAGTAATGGAAATGTGGAACTCATACATAGTTTGGAATCGCGGACGAAACTGCCGCAATAGCGGCGCTATCACAAATCTGAAATGGCTACGTGATCTGCATGGCATGGGAAATCGCCGGATCGCGGCGCCATCGCCGGAGATCAAGCCATTCCTTCCTTACTCATCGTGGCCAAAATCTCTGCCGCAATTTATGTTCGCCCGCGATTTTAAACTATGAGCTCATATAGAAATAACTTCTTACCAAAATTTGCCACATTTCTAATGGACGATTTGTCCAGAGTTTAAAGTGAGGAACACGACAATTTAACACATAACTTTGGGAAATATATGGCTCCCAGCAAAACATGCCCACAATGTTTGCCACAAAACAATGACAATTCTACAAATGATTATCAATCCAACGATGTTTAGATGTGTAAAAGGTAGAATACCTTTCTTAATTTTCTGTATGTCCATATCACATTGAGCACTTCTGTCTTGAAGTATGAATTCCTCGCGAAGCTAAAACAAAGAGGGGATGAATTCACATCAGATTCTCAACTAGAACAAAATATTAGAAAAACAAGCATCATTTTTTTCCTGAAACAAAAGAGAAGACATAACATACAATAGAATCCCGTATTTTCCGAATCTTTAGCACGGAATCACGAATCTGATCATCGCTATTCTCAGCGACGCCACCTTCAATGAAATTATCAACACACAGGTTAAAAACTTGGAGGACCAATAACCAATAATAGAGAAAACAAGTTGTCTTACGATTGGAACCTGACTTAGGCACTTTCATGATTTTGCGTTTCAATGCAGCATCCTTCATTAAAACATCATCACGTGGTGCCTGATACAACAACCATTTATTCAAATGACCTAGGTCTATGTTACTCACAATAACATTGAGTGCATAGGAAAAATAAAAATGAATAGTGCAACAACCTAAAATGGAGAGAGAGAGAGAGAGAGAGAGAGAGAGAGAATAAGGCACTACTAGAATCTGGTTTTGTCCCGAGTTCCAAGACTTCGCCGAGTTCATTCTGTCAGGAACTCGGCAAACTTCTGTCTGCGAAGTTTGATCGAAAATTGGACTCGGCAGTGATAAGCAACTCAGCAGAGCTCTTGCTTTTCCAGGTTCTGATGAAAAACGACTCGGCCAAAAAAAAAACTCAGCAGAATATCAAGTTCGCCGAGTTCCCAACAGAAGGAACTCGGCAAAGTCTGACACGTGGGCCATGTCTTGCAAGAGGCGACAGAGCCGTGACGGCGGCCTTTGTTTGCCGAGTTTCATCTAACGGAAACTCGGTAAACATTTTCCCTAAACTATCACATTTGACCCCTCAAAAGACTAGAACCCTGCTACAAATCTGACGTCAGATTTTTGACCGTGGCAAATCGATCCTTTTATAGCGTTTTAGAAAAACTATCACACCTCATTCCTAAAAAAGGAAAAAATCTATCACATCTGGGACGCATCAATCATAGAAAGGGAAAAATCTATCACATCTAGCGGTAGTAGTGCAGAATCAATTTTGATCGATTTATTGCTAGGAAGCCGCTTGATCTTGTGCGAGTAGCAGAGGGAAAAGAACCCGATGCAAGCTACAGTAGCTAGCTAGCGAGCGGAATCTCAACCCGATTCGTCCAGCCATAGCTGCTTGGGTTCACGCCCGATTCGTCCCCAGCGCACGACGGCATGAGCAACGCCACCCACCATCTTCTTCGTCCTGCACCCGACGACGTGTCCCCACGCTTCCTACCCTCGCCGCTCGCCACCCTCAACTCCGGCTCCGGCACCACCACCAACGAAGGCGGATACGACCAACTAGGGCGCAGTCAAGAAAAACTGCGGCGGCGAAATCCCCTCATCTGTCCCTTCCGATCGATCCCCTACCCGGCCGTATGTGCATGCGAGATGCGACCCCGGCCCTATACCACGATCAGATCGGATTCAGATTTACCAGGGAGCGCAACAAATATAACAGCAAAGAGCTCCGTCGACGACCTAGACCTATAGCTAGCAGCCAGGCAAGACGTGCTCCACTCACCTCCTGCACGGCGACGAGTTCCGGGGCCGTGCCGCGCTGCTCCTGCGCCCGCGGCGTCACTCCCTTAAACTTCCTCACCATCTTCAACTCCCTCCTCTTTTTCCGCCCCCAAACGATTCAGCCTCTCTTGCTAGGGTTTGTGGGGGGCAGGTGCGGCGGCTGGGTGGCTTTTGGGCCTTTTTGTACGAGGAGAGGGCGAAGCGAAAGACAGAAATGGCAGGGCTTGAATGGCTGTTTCTCTGCGAGCGCGTGATTTCCACTTTGAAAGACGTACTACACTAGTTTGTCTCAAAAAAAAAGGAAGACTACACTAGTTGTCAACCCGACGGACTAGGAATTTTTGGAAATTTGTAAATATAATATTGTGCATAGAAAGTTTCTATAAGTATATATTTTTTTTCTTTAAAATCTTACAAATATTTATAGATATCTTTTAGTACTACCCATTTTCCTAGTGTACACATAATATATTTTCATAGTATAATATATATCTTTTAGGCCCACCACCTTCTTCCTCCTGCACCCGACGCATCCTTGCTTCCTACTCGTTGGTGCCTCGCCGACACCACTTGCGGAGGGTATGCCCGGACAGCCGCCACCAACAGGACGCATCAGAAGACCAACTAGGATGCACTCGAGCAAAGCTGCGGCAGCAAAATTCGGACGTCGAGGACCTCCCATAGTCGCACGATCGAGTAATCATCAAATCAAACTAGCTAGCCGCGTGCAAGCATTTCTATGTCTGATTCATCTCAGATCTATCCCCTACCACGATCAGATTTTGATTGACTAGTGCAGCCCAACAACAAGAATTAACTCCGTCCGATCTATCCGCTAGAGCAGCCAAAGCCAAGCAATATGAGTGTCTGTGTAAACCACGATCAGATCTACCAACTATCCAACCAAAAAGAACTACGTGTATGCGTCATCCACTCACCTCCTGCACGACGATGAGTTGCTTCTCTGTGGCCGTGTCGGGTTGCTCCTGTGCCCGCGCGGAGTCACTCCCTTCATCTCCGTTACCATCTTCGCCATGTCTGGGGGTTAAATGATTACGCCTTGATCGCCAATACCTAGCTATATACGGTTCTGGGGGCTCGCTGCGGCGGTTGGGTGCCTAGCTAGGTGGGTTAGGGTCAAGGGAACACACTCACTTGTGAAGGGAATGGAAGAAAGTGGAAAGAGGACAATTGGACAAAGATGGCCAGTGTTGTGCGAGTGCGTGGAAGCGAGGCACAAGCACACACGCGTTCTTTTACCGTATACAGTCTATATATCATGAAGATGATTAATTCCTACCAAAATCATGTCTCATTTCTGTTTTTTTTTCTTTTTCTTTTTTTTCTAACGGCAGGATGATACACTCTTTTGCTGACCGAGACCTACTTGTTAAACAAGAAAAATGAAAACAATTTGAAACTCACAACAAAAGATAAGAGTGATCAAACAACAACACCTAGTAAGCAATCCGCAATACTATCGGACTCAAAGAAGGGAAGATACAATGAAAGGCTAAATTTTTGAGACCTTTTACGGTACATCTAAATAATAAGAGCCGTCCATTTCCAGTCATTCTATGGATTAGATCCACCGATACTACTAGACAAAATCAGTAGTATATTTTGTTCAAGGGGTAAAATCGGAACATACACTAAACAAATATTCTAAAATTCTACATGCAAACTGTGAAGCCGTTGTGTTTTCTTCTCATGCACGTTTGAAACTCACAGCAAAAGATAAGAGTGATCAAACAACAACACCTAGTAAGCAATCCGCAATACTACCGGACTCAAAGAAGGGAAGAAACAATGAAAGGCTAAACTTTTGAGATCTTTTACGGTACATTTAAATAATAAGAGTCGTCCATTTCCAGTCATTCAATGGATTAGATCCGCCGATAATACTAGACAAAATCAGTAGTATATTTTGTTCAAGGGGTAAAACAGGAACATACACTAAACAAATATTCTAAAATTCTACATGCAAACTGTGAAGCCGCTGTGTTTTATTAGCACTCCCTCTGATTCATAATAAGTGTCAGCAGGTTTGAATTAAAGTTACACTTATTTTGGATCAGGGGGAGTAACAAGTAAATGTTTAGTTTGGTGGAAAGAAACATGCACTGTTGCGGCAGTATCAAAAATGGATTAAAAAAAGTACCCAAGAGATATTTCTTCGATGAAAGGAAGTAAAATATATAGTAGAATCAAATGGAAAAATAGTACTATAAATGGTTCAATGAAATTACCGAACCAATAGATGGTAGCGTTGAGCTTGTGTGGTTCAAGACCTCGTCAGGGGAATGATTTGTAAAGCCAGCATCTTGATTGGCATGTGAGATCAACACTTGATTTGAACCTGGCAAATTATTGTCACAACCTATATCTTCTTCCATTACTACTTCTTGAGCCACTAGTTCAGTTTTCACAGGGGATTCATGTTTGTCGCTGCTAAGGGTAAGTTGGGTCCCTCCAGTAACTATCAACTTGTCAGCACAACCTATTTCTTCTTCCATCAAAACTTCTTCCCTCTCTTCATTTTCTACCTGGGCTTTAAATTCTGCCCCTCTAGGAACTGGTGGTAACATGTCACCACGACCTATATTGTCTTCCACAGCCATTTCTTCTACCTCTGCATTTTCTGTTGGAGCTTCAAGTTGAGCCTCTCTAGAAACATCCCCAAGTTGTTGTGAATATATTTTAGGGTACTCTGATGGAGTGGAATTTAGATCAACAAAAAGATTAAGTCCCTTGTCCGACTGCACGGTTATTTCGAAGGTAGGTGTCACACAATGTCCTGGTATTTCATCATATGTGACAAAAGATTAATTTATATGCAATATTTTCATTAGAATTATATTCATAGTTGCAACATGATAGTAAGAAAGATACCTCTTGGAACTGTAGTGTGATTTGTTTCCAAGGAAGCCATATCACTTACGTTTGACATTCTGCCGCGAGTGTTAATCCCAACTTTAGGAGAAACCACAATGTTGTCGGATTTCTTCTGACGAGCAGTCATCGAGGAGGTTTTCTTCCAAATATTGCGAGAAATCCTGCTCCAGACTACCAAACTACAGTCAGAATATGTGCTTTGAATATGTTGGAACAGTAATGCCTCTTGAATTCATAAGAAATGGCATCACGTACTCATTCTTTTGATTCAAAGAAATGGTCAAACAGAAAAGGATAAAAAAATCTTGGATCTCGATTATAAAGCCTATAGGAATTTTGCAATCCAAGTGGGCATCTTCACAAAACTCTTGCACATAAAAAATGAGATGAAAGTTTTTGTCACATGATGACATCCTTATTATATAAGGTAAAAAACACAAGATAGGTAGTTTAACTCGCACAACCACAAATTACTTCTATGTACAGTAAACTCCTTTGAATTGCTTAATGCGCACCCCCGGTATATTGTGGGGAACATGCTAACAAATTTCCCACTACACTTAGAGGAATGTAAATAAGAAGCTTGAAACTTGGAACAATATTCACATATGCATGCCACTCTATTGTGCTCCAAATGGCCAGCATATGATTTCAAATATAGGCTTTATTGACAATGAACTACCTAAAATTAGAATGTGGATGCATCACAATTTTTTCTTACCATTAAGCGGATACTGGTATGTACTTCCATGTGTTTATACGAAATAATTATCAATAGAAATCATATGGATCATGGCAAAGTATGAAGACACCAAATGGCCACGACATATATGTTGTGTGAAAACGTCTATAAATCTACTGACATGTATTTTGTTTAAGTGTTCACAAAAATTATAAGAATGCAGCAATTTTATCATTTACCATGGAACTCGAGCAAACAAGAATAACAAATACCATATGGAAATAAAAGGTCAGAATAGAGAACCATCAACTTTAGCCACTACATACACAACCAATCTTTGGACTGCTAAATCTAGGAGCACAACTCCGAAGAAACAAGATGGCAATGGCAAGACTTAACAAATGGAACTTTCTTGTGACTATCACATCCTTGAGAGTTCACTACCAAATCGAGAACACGCCGCTATAACTTCAACTCTTGCTATGGTTCCTATCTACTATAGTCAGGATAGATTGTACGAGAGATTCTAAGACCTTTTACAAGGGATGTAGGAACTATATATGACTTGTTAGATTGAAGACATGTATGGTTGTGGATCCCCAAATATCTAGAACCTAACATAGTGAGTGTTGATGAATCCAAGAGTAGAGTTAGATGTTTTTTGACTGCTGGTAGAGGGTTAGATGTGTACTAAGGTGTGGTTGTGGGAAACACTACACATGGTAGTAATGTAATAGTTTTTACTATATTGTTTTATACATACCAATATGAAGGTATTTTGAAAATTATACTAAAATCCATGGACTCACATGCATTTTATTCATTTAACTCACTTTAAAAAATCTTAGATATGGTATATGAATATACATAGAATGATAAAATAATATATATACTACCACATGCTAGTATATAAGACATGATGGTAACTACCACCCGGTGGTAGTATATGAGACATGAGAGTAACTACCACAGGGAGGGATTGTGGAGGAGATCCCAAGAGATACACATCCCTTGACATTATTTAATAAAAGAACTGACTTATGGCCATGTGAATCATAACTGAAAATAGAATCTCGAGAAATCAAAGGCGTCAAAACCCTACGAAGAAATAGAATCACATAGCTCCATCTTAATCCAAACTACCCGGCGCTCAATCAAACTGCTATAAGGTAACACAACAATGAAAGATATATAATGTCCTTACACTTCAAGAAGAGTTGTGGTGGGGCTTCAATGATGGTGGTAGGGATGAATTTGAAAGAAGTACAATATATGATGTAGTTCACTAGTCAGGTAAAAACATGTGGAAAGCCTCATAAGACAAACAAGAATGGAAACATTGAATTAACAAAAATGAATCAACCATCCAAAAAGGTACTACAATTTGATCAATATTTCTAGTAAAATTAGTACAGATGTTGTAGTGCCAAATCGAGAACGCCGCCATACCTCAAACTCTTGGTATGGCTCCAGCCAACTGTAATTGGGATCGGTCGTGTGGAGAGACGCCAAGTACTGATAGAAGGATTGTCGGGTGCGGAGATGGCCCGGTAGATTGGTGGCGGCTATGGTTATGGATGCCAAGATTCAAACCCTAACACAGTAAGTTGAAATCAAAGGGTAGGTTTAGAAGTGTTATGCGCAAAGGCAAGGTTGTGGGATGAGCGGGGGTGTTACTGGGATCTCGAGCCCTGGGAGGAGACCGAGCATAGGAGAAGAAATGTCATTGGAGACGGAGAGTTGGTGGAGGATGAGAAGGAAATGACCATGGAGATGAGGAAAGGAACGAGCTATAGGGTAAGTTGGGGCAATTTTTATAGGGGACGGGGGGAACGCGTTTGTTTGTTTCTTTTTAGAAGGGAAAGCACGTTTGTTTGTTGGAAGCACAAGAAAGTCATGTTTTAATTCCCTTCTTCTTTCTGTTTTTCCGCTGCCTTGATTAGGAATCTTTTATTGGTTCCAGCTTAGAATATATGCAGAGAGGAATGGTTTAGGGGATCTCATGATATGCACATACCCTAGTATTATTTGATTAAGAAAACAAAAGTATGTTCTCGTGAATCACAATTGGAAATATAATCTCTGATCAAATTTAAAGGAAAACCGAAGGCTCAAAAAAGCTACCAGGAGAAACTAAAATCACCTAGCTCCTTAATCCAAACAACTTATTTCTCGACGACAACTGCTACAAGGTCCCACAATAAAGAAAGGTGATGATGTGCTTCACTTCGAGAAGAGCAGTGGCACTGTGGCAGCCTCCCATGAGGGTGCAAGAACAGCTTTGGAGAGAGCATCATTACAATACTCCCTCTATTTCTTTTCTTTTTACACCGCTGTCTAAAGTTGAACTCTCCAAAGTTGGATCAAATTTATATTAAAAAATTAACATTTGCAATACAAAATTAATATAATCAAATCCATCATGGAATATATGTTCCTTCCTATATGTTCATATTATATTTATTTGATGTTGTAAATCCTGATATTATTTAATTTAAATTTGGCCGAACTTTACGAATTTGACTTTAGAGAAATCTAATATGCATAGTAAAAAGAAAAGGAGGAAGTATATGGTGTAGTTCAGGATAAGAGACAGAAAACCTAGTGAGACAAGGAAAAATCCGTCATTAAATTAACAAAAAAATCCCAAAAAGATGCTATAATCTTGGGAAAATGGAACCCGCCACCCAAACAAGTTCAAATAAATGTGTTTGAAACATAGGGAAACAAAATATAAACTGATAATAATGTGAGTACATGACTGAAAACATGTGCAGAGCATGATTCCGCCGGCCCAAATATAAGTCGTATTAGTTGTCTTCAAGTCAAACATAAGTTCGGCAAAAAAAAAAGAGAAATACCAGCACTTACAATACCAAATAAATACACTACAAAAACAGGTGCATCTACTGATACTGATTGGGTATTGTAGGTGTTGATGTAAGTTCAAATTAAGACAAACCTAATATATATGACTCGTATTTTGGAAGGAGGGAATACATGATGATTTCATCGAGCACACATTGGTACAAAAACTAATAATTTGATGATTGTGTACGTGCATTAGGTACAGATCACAACAACAGACTCAACTGTAAACAAGGCAAAGTGACTGAAGCAGATTTCAGGATTTTCACACCACCAGTGGCCGTTACTGTAACAATCTGCTCATTGGAGTTTGATTGGTTATTCTCATTCTGCTAACATTTTAATATCAGGCAGGAACATATTCACACAAGACATTGTTGGGCATGCTGTCATTGATTGATTTTTTCCCAGTAAAATCAATACAAATTTTGCTCCGCGCCAAGATCACAGGAAAGGTTTTTCATACAGTGCGTCAACCCCTTCGATTGAGTTTACATCATGCTGCTAAAACTATCTTCAGCTGAATTTTCAGATGTCTAAGAAGAAAGAGTGGTCCGGTACCATGACCAGTAGTTTATCCGCAGGGGATCACATTTCTGCAGGATTGAGCAGACAGCTACTGCAATATCAGCATGTCCCGTTTCAGGATCAGAGTTCTCCATTGCTTCGATGGTTCCTTTAAGTTCATCCGAAGGCTGCAAACCCATGCGAAGAAGATCAAGCAGGAAGCTCAAAGCAAATACGCATTGCCAATCCTTATTCAGGACCTTGAGGCAAGCATCAGAAATGCGATTATCAGCCACCAGCAAATTGTTATCATCCTTATATAAACCTCTGAGGTATCTCCAGGGGCTTTCATTCTGAGGGTTCACCATAATGGCCTCAACAGTGTAATCTACTTCTGAGTCGCGCATTGCCGCAAGGCCCCCAAGAATTGGTGATCGTGTTACCACAAGGTATCTCTATTGCAACAACAACAAAAAACATACTTCAGTATAATTCTGAATATTTGGCCTTAATTCCTCATCAGTAGAAAAAGGCACTCGCAAGGAAGAAGTTGGTTACCAGGTAAAACCAAAATCAATAAAAAGTTAATAAATCAAGAACAAGAATGGAGATTGCAAGGCTGTTTTGATGAAATTAAGGCACGATGATCCATGAAACTCTACCCATGGTGAAGAATCTGAAGTGAAATGACATATCATAAACACACAAGAAAGCATCCAAAGAAGGACAAGCAAATGACCTGATTCCAAGCTGAGTTATTGAAGACATCTTCCTCAAGAAGCTGGTTGCAGTACTGCAGTTCACTCTCCCATCCACCCAATGCTTGAAGAACCCACTGCAACAATTATAGCAAATCAATTAGATTATTATAACCAATATTCTCTTGGTACTACAATTGCTTAGTACAGCAGCCAAGCGAGAAGTAACAAGCTTAAAGGATACAAACATCCAACTTGTACTGAACATCAAAAGGAGGTAATGCATACCTGCCTATGGGACCAAGCATGGTAGTTTTTAGCATCCATAGCAAGTATCTTCCTTGTGAAGTCATGTTCACTATTTGCAGCATCTGGTCCTATTTTCTCAGCAAGCCATCTCTTGTGATGCCTGAGGGGAAAATATCCCTGGAGGGTTAGTTGGAATTTCACCACAGAGGAAGAAAAGAGTGAGTTTGAATTATGAAAGGATAAAAATATAAGCAAGTGGTAACTCATGCAGAACTCCACAGCCACCAAATAGGAGATTAGTTTCTTGTCAAACGCTTGATGTAATATTAAGCTTATTGCACGGGACTCACCAGACTTGGTAATTTTTTGGATTAGATTCAGCAATTTGGTCCACAAAATGCATTTCTAGCAATAAATCAGCATCCAGTGCCTCTAGAACAACGCGCCTGAAATGCCATACCTATCAAGCAGAAAAGCACCCACCAAGTTAACAAGAATAGCCACTAAAAGGATGGATGTGGATCCAAAGAAAATGCACCACGCTGGCTACAAAACAACGGCAAACTATACCGACAGAAAAATCAAACTCCAGCCACATTGCTCTGTCTTCCTACACTAAACTGGAAACCACAGAAATCGAATGGGCTAAACAGCGAGCCGGAACCCTCTTTCTAGAGTAGAGACTCCACTCTTACCTCTAAACAACGCCGCACCTACCTACTGCCTGTTACACTAATTCGAAGCCTCGTCTACTAAACGTCACACTCAGCCATCCACCTACCTACTGCCTGTTACACTAATTTGAAGCCTCGTCTACTAAAAGCAAAGTTCTAAATAGCGCGAGATAGCACGCAATATCGGCGCTGTAGTGGCCAGGAAAGGGGCTGCGCTATGGTACGCTGCTCGAGTGCCTTCGCGCGCTAATAGTGTCGCTAAGAGTTATTTAGCGCTAAATTTCTGCATAGAAATAGCATTACCATCCCGCTTCGATCCAAAAAATTTAACCCAAAATTGAAAGAGCCAAGTGAGCTAAAGCCCCAAAGTCGTTCCCGATAACCCCCTCCTCCCGTGGATCGAATCGAACCCTACCTCATTCCCCCCGTTCTTTGAAGCGAATGGCGGCGCCACTGGCGATGGGCGATGGCCACCGGCTGCGGACGCCGACAGCGCCCTGAGCAGCTCCTGGCTTCCCCTTCTCCCGGCCTCCCTTCCCCAGGTCGTCTGCATCCCCTCCCCCAAGTCGCCGGGCTCCTCTTCCTTAGATCGCCGCCAGACTCGACTCAGATCGCCGGCCTTGCCCAGGGCGCCGCCGGACTCTCCCACGGCCCTGCTGCATCAACTCCACTACTTCATCAATCATCATCCAGATCCAGCCTCTACTACCACCATGATCTCGCAAACAGATGGTAAGCTTTGGCAGTATGGGTTGATGTATGGATTGCAAATTTGTAGTGCACCACTAGGCGCTGTTACACCGTCTCCTTTCAGTCAGCCTAAGATTTATTGACATCTAGTAAATCAAACTTCTTGATGCAGCACATGTCTTAATGCATAGTAGTTACCATGGTTTGTTTCAGGTCATTGAACATTAGTGCAGCCATGTGTCATTTTTTAGAAGGCAGTGTATCGTAAGCCTAGTTTATCGTTTTGCAAGGCACTACACACACACACACACACCAGATTGATGTGAGCAAGGGTAGACCATTGTAGCAAGGCTAGTTTATTTGCT
The DNA here is from genome assembly GCF_003073215.2 of Triticum urartu. Taxonomy (NCBI): domain Eukaryota; kingdom Viridiplantae; phylum Streptophyta; class Magnoliopsida; order Poales; family Poaceae; genus Triticum; species Triticum urartu. The sequence continues at coordinate 492,084,557 of NC_053026.1, read as the reverse complement.
CAAAGCTCTGTCTTAAATTCTTCACTTCATAATTGACACGCAGATTGATGAATTGTACTACTGTCATGGAGTGGTGTATTGTAAGTGAGCAACTAGTGGTTAAGTGTTGCTTCCGTAACTAATTTTATTTCCTGTCAGTATCTAATTTATTTATTTTTGTATAGGTGTGGGTGGCTCAAGCGCTGCTTCCGTAACAGCACCTCCACCCGCTCAAGGTGTAGACTCAGATGATCCTGCGTGGAAGTATTGCGCTCTTGTAGATGTGAACAAGAAGCATTGGCTGAAGTGCAATTATTGTGACAAGATATGCACATCTGGTGTTACAAGGATAAAGTTTCACCTTTCAACCATCAAGAATTGTGGTGTCACAGGATGCCCGAATGTTCCTAATGATGTCAGGCTGGAGATGGTAGCTTTGCTCCTAAAGAGTGCTGAGCTTAAGATCGAGGGATTGGAGGCGGTCAGAACTAGTGTTGACTTAGATCACTCAGATGGAGAAAACCAAATGGATGAAAATGATGGCAATCAGGTTGTGGTGTTGAGGTCAAAACCAAACACAAGCAGCTCAAGGGGTGGCCCTATGGACAAATTCTGCAAGCCTAGTATCGAAGAAAGTGTTAACAGGAATCAAAAAAGTAATTGTGAAACCCAAAAGGTTTAATCAAAGGTGTCCACTCAGAAAAGAGAAGAGAGGAGGAATAGAGCTTGTGAGTATATATGACGAATTTTCTATGAAGCTAGCATCCCATATAATACTGCCACACTTCCTAGCTTTCTGCTTATGCTTGAGGCCATCGGAGATTTCGGCAATGACTTGGATGGGCCTAGTGCATATGAGATGAGTGGACCGTTCTTGCAGAAAAGGAAGAAGATGTTGGATTTATTCAAATACCATAAGCAAGCATGGGAGCACACGGGGCGTACTGTAATGACAGATGCATGGACAGATAGGAAAGGCAGGGGAGTAATTAACCTTGTTGTTCATAGTGTTCAAGGACCCTTGTTTTTGAATTCAGTTGATTGCTCATCTGTAAAAAAAATGGCAAATATATTTTTGACATTGTTGATGATTGCATTGAAGATATAGGGGCAGAAAAGGTTATTCAAGTGGTGACCGACAATGCTAGTGTCAATGTAGCAGCAGCAAGTCTAATGAAAGCAAAGAGACCTTCCATTTTTTGGAATAGCTCATTCTATTGATCTCATGTTGGAGGATACAGGGAAGCTTGGATCGGTTGACAAAATAATTGCCCAAGCAAGGCAAGTAACTGTGTTCTTATATGCTCACACAAGGGTGTTAGCTTTGATGAGAAAACACTTGGGAAAGACTTGGTGCGCTCAGGCATTACTAGATTTGCCACGGCTTATCTCAATCTCAAAAGCTTGCAAGACAACAAGAGGGAAATGCTTAAACTATTCAGATCAGATGAGCTACATGAAATGGGTTACTTAGAGAAGGACAAGGGGAAGATAACTCACAAAGTGGTTAACATTGTTGTCAACTACTTTGAGCCAATGGCTAATGTGCTGAGAAGAATGGATAGCGATGTGCCAGCTATGGGATTCCTCCATGGTTGTATGTTGGATGCAAAAAAAGAAATTTCAGTGCTGTTTGATAATGATGAGAGTCGCTTCAAATGCGTTATTGATATCATTGACAAGAGATGGGATAGCAAACTCAAGTAGCCGCTACATTTGGCTGGATACTTTCTGAACCCCTTCTATTATTATCCAAACAAAACTGCAATCGAGAACGATGGATCGTTTAGAGCAGTCGTGATCCATTGCATTACAAAGTTGGTTCAAGATCAAAAAACTCAAGAAGAGACTATTGATGAACTCGACAAATACCAAGAGGAGGATTCCTTTGGAATGGACATTGCCGTACGGCAGAGAAGAAGGAAAACCTTTGATCCATGTAAAGCGTTGTTGCTGAAATCTTGTGATGTTATTTAATATCACTTTCTTTGTTCTCCTTCTTATACTTCTCTAACTAATAATCTATTGATGTCTTAAAACAGCTAAATGGTGGTTGAATTATGGCACATGTGCACTCAAGTTGAAGAAGATTGCAATGAAAATTCTCACTTTGACATACAGCTCCTCAGCTTGTGAGAGAAACTGGTCAGCATTTGAAGAAGTAAGAACTGCAACTACAAAATATAGTTCATTTCTCTTCTCACATTGATACCATGTGTTCCATACTTGATTTTCTTCCACCTACACAGGTTCATAAAAAGAAGCGCAGCAGGCTATTCCATGATAGGATGAGTGATCTTGTCTTTATCAAGTTCAACTCTAGGATGAAACATCTGAAAGAGAACAAGCATAGAGATCCAATAGAGAAGACAATCATGGATGTTCTCGAGGATGAAGACAATGAGTTCATCACCGGGATTGTTCCCAATGACAATGTTGATGAACATGTTGGCAATGAAGATCAAGCCCAACAAGAGAGAGCTTCGACATCACAAGCACAAAGAAAAAAGAAGATGGGGCCTACTGCACCCCCTAAAAAGAAGAGGAAGAAGAGCATCCATTCTCTCCTTAATAGCATCGATGAAGAAGCTATCCTTTCCGCCTCTTCCAATTCTTCTTCGGAATCAGAAGATGAGTATCCCTCTGCCCTAGCTGACTCAGATTAATTGCATGGATGCCAACCAAATCACTTATGTTATGTGTGCAAGTGTGACTTGTCAAGTTAGTTCTTAGTTGGTTGAACTTCTGTTGCTTCGGCGGGAAGCCAAACTTTGCTTTGATTTGTTATGTAATGACTTGCTGGATGTTGACTTGATGGCTTTGTTATGTAATGCCAAACTTATGAACCATGTCCTGCATTTTGAATTTGTGATGTGGTGCTAACTTGTTATATACTTGTATGTAGCTGTTCTTTGCTTTGCATTATGATTTATGCCTTCCTGGTTGCTGCTATAGTGTAGTGTATGATATTCTTCTACTGATTTGGCTGGATGCTAACTGATTTGCTGGTTGCTGCTATAGTGTGCGGTCAATTGTCAAGTATATATTAATTTCATGCCTGATTATATGTTTATTTTTTCCCAAATGATAAGTGCCACATGTGTGGCACGAAGTAACACCGCCCTGACGTTTTTACACTAAAGTTGCCATTCGAGAAAAAAATACAAACCCATGCTCCACAACTAAAGTTGCCATCCTCTTGTAACTAAAGTTGCCATCAAAAAACGTCAGGGCAGAATTGCTTTGGGGCACTTATCAGGGTCCTATTTTTTTTATTAATTTAGCTGAAACGCTAAATGGGGCATGGCACGCTATAGCTGCGCTATGCGCTATAGCATTTCACACACTTTAGCCGAGCCGATGCTAAGAAGCTTAGCGCGCTATTTAAAAGTTTGACTAAATGCCATGGGTCACAACTATACTGGATCAGGACCTCAGCGTACACAGTTGAAGCAATTCCTGAACAATTGAAACTCCACGGCACAGTTCCATGGTTCCAGTCCACAACGGTTCCTCCGTCTTACCTACACTAAATCAGGGGCCACAGTAATCGAAGGGCTAAACAGCAAGCCGGATCCCTCTTTCAAGAGCAGGGACTCCACCGTTATCTCTTAAGACAAGGTCGCAATGACGATGGCATTGCTGGAGCGGCCTCCACGTCACACTCAGCTATCCGCCACTACCTACTGCCCTTGCACTGATCTGAAGCCTCCTCTACTAAAAGCCATGGGTCACAGTTACACTGGATCGGGACCTAAGCAAAGCAGCTGAAGCAATTCCCAAACAACTGAACATCCACGGAAGGCGAGAGCAGGCAGGGGCAGTGAATAGCCTTACAGTGTAGTTGCCGGGGTTGAGGTGGATGGCGTCGGCGGTGAGGCGGAGGGCGCGGGGGCTGCGCTCGCCGGCGGCGTAGAGGGCGCGGAAGTAGTCCATGACCTCGCGGAAGTCGCCGCGGTAAGCGATGGAGACGACGGGGCAGGGCCCGTCGGCCTGCGGCAGCGGCGCCACGTCCGCCAGCTCCGGGCGCCGGCTCGGCGGCACCCACTGCTCCTCCCCCTCCTCCCCCGACGACGACCCCATGGACGCTCTGCTCTGCTCTGCTCTCGCGCGCGCGTGCGAGATGGAGATCTAGGTTTTCTCCTCTCTCTCTGCTTTTTTTTTCGTTCGTGGGGGTACTATACGGTGGACGTCACAGCGAATCCAAAGTTTTCCGTGCGTGCCCGGAATCGGATGCTCTTCGGCTTTTTGGCCGTGGGGAAGTTTTCCGGTTTGGGTAGACTGGCTCGGAGCTGCAACAACAGAAGCAATTTTCCCGGTCTGGAATGCTCAAGAGTATCACGAGCCCGCACACGTCAGCACAACCCAAGCCAAACATTCGTGCGAGCGCCCCACTGATCACACGTTCCAAACCACCAAAAAACCGGCACGGCACAAATTCAAGAATCTCTATGTGGGCAAATTCATGAATGTTAGTGTCTCTTTAAGTTGTAGGACCTATTTGTCAGGGCTGACGTGGCGACAAAGTCAACTCCGTTTATTTTGACCGTTATATTTACCGTTATTAAAGGTGAGGCCCACATGTAGGCATCACCTTCTTTTCCCTCCTTCTTTTTCTCTCTTAGGCATTTGAACGAACACCTCGTCTTCGTCACCCACAGGGGTTTTACATGTAATAACGACAAATATAACAATTAAAAAACGGAGTTCACTATCGCCACATCATCCCTACCAAGTGGGCCCCGCATGTCATAAATGCGCAAAAAATTAGCTTCGGCTGCTAGTTTTTTGTTGTCGTTTTGAAAGTGATAGTTCTGTGGGGCCAAAACCTAAAATGTGGTAGTTTTTTTATAAATATAATCTTTCCAAGCAGACGAAGTTACAGTGATACCGCCACCGAAAAAATGAGTGTTGCCACATCCCTCCTCCTCTCCGCTTCGTTGTTGCATCATCATGTTCTTGTACTCATAGGGAGCATATGTGCCCTCAGGAATGTCCCTGGAGCCTATGTGTCCCCCCAGGGAGTATCGAACGAGCAATCAATACAGTCTCTCTAGTTGTCCACTCCAGCAGGAGGTTCTGCACGGCAACAGCTAGCCTAGAATCTAGGGAGTGCGTGAGAAAAAGAATGAAATGGACTAGGCTCACTTAGCTACCTTCTACAAGAAAATATTGTCATCCACAAAAACTATTTTTTTTTGAAACACAAAGGTGGAAAATGCATAAGTTTCACAGGAGAAAATGCATAAATTGCCAAGCCCATATAATTGCCACGTCAAACAATTGTAGCAAAATAAGACTAAAAATGCATAAATTTGTCGGGCAAAAAATGCAGGGACCCTAGATTTCCATCTCAAACAATATTAATTTAAAAATGCATAAATTTGCCAACAAAAATGCATGAAATTTTCAGGAACCTAAATTGTCGTAACATGGCAAATTTTGGAGAAAATCATGGAAAACATGGGGACACAAAATTTCTAATTCCTTAAAATCATGACAAGTTGCAATGAATCGGAGAAAAAATCCTAATTTTTTCATGTGACCATTCCAAAATTTCTAAAAATTTCCATGACTCATAAAAACAAAAATGTTTGGAATTTGCCATGTGATAAGTACAAACTGTTCTAAATTTGTCATGCGATGATTACAAAAATTCTTAAATTTTCCATGTTTTGGATACAAAAATCTTAAATAAGAATCTTTCTCAATTTGCCATGTGACGACTACAAAATTTGTGAAAAGTTGCCATGTTTTAGAGGAACATAATTGCTAAATTGACATGTGACTATTGCAGAAGTTTCAAAAAATCCCACCTTTTTGAGGGAAAAATCCCAAATTTTCCATGACCCTAAATTGCCGTATCAAACAATCCTAACAAAAGAAAGTTGCATGAATTAGCCAGGAAAATGGAGTAAATTTGCCTGGACCAAAAATCCTAAAAACATGGTAACATGGCAAATTACAGAATTAAAATTAGGGATAACACGGAAGAATTTTAAAAAATCAGGGATAACACGACAAACTTCTAGGAATATTGTGGCATAACTCATGACAATTTTAGAAATTTGTTAATTAAAGCCATGGCAACTGTTCATTTTTACATGAAAAATCATGACACTCATGGTTTGACCCCCTAAGAGCAACCGTAGCAGACCCGCATCCTCCCGGCTCGCAAAACATTTTTGCAGTTCGCGGAAAAACGCCTTTGCGGGCCGGCGCGGACGGCCGCAGTTGCAGACCCCGCGTAATGGACCCGTAAAAAGGATATTCCCGGAATATGCTTTTTTACGGGTCGGCTTTGCGGCGTCTAATCTGGCGCAGCTCCTCCCGGCCCGCAAAACTTAATTTTGCCCCTTAATTTGATCTAGCATATTGCATTGCTTTGCTTTATCAACAACATTGGATGCAAAAGACATCACAAAATCTTTGCTAGAATAGCAAGACCAAAGAAAACAAGAACCACAAGTATGCATTTTAGAAGATTTCCAACTTCCATAAATGCTCCCATTAGTTGGACTAATATCTTCTCCATGCATTCATTGTTGATCTGCGGATTATTGATTTTGCATTCTTCTTTCTTCATTTTTGGTTCGAAAGAAGTCGGCGTTGCTTCCCCTGTAGTTGCACATGCAGCCGCATCATTGCCTTTGATTGTACTAAGGAGTGCACTAACATCTATTAAGTTTCTTTCTATCAACAAATCAATGTATTGGTCTTCCCAAAACCAAAATGAGCATCCATCATCCTACACACAAAAAATGAGCAAGCTCGAAGTGAGCTACCGCAATTGAACTAAAGAATGAACTATAAAATGAGCTACCGCAAGTGCACGTACCCCCGTTGTTTTCGCATTTGAAGAACACCCATCCGAGGTGCTTCGGCGTGCCCGAAGTGAGCCGCAGCACTTTCCGCGTGCAGTCGTCGCACTCTATGAGCGGCATCAGCAAGCCACAAAGACGTTGCGTGAGCGCCGAGCCCGGTGGACGGTCGGACGAGTACATGCCCGCAAACCTTCGGCGGCGGCAGGCGGATGAACCCGTACCTGCATGCGGCGATGTGTCCTTGCCTGGGCTGCGGGAGAGGCTCCCCGACCACTACATCGCTTGGGGCAGCAGGCGGCGGCCGGAAAAAGCCAAATCCGGCGGCCCGCAATGAAGTGTCGTAGATCTGCAAATCCGGTGGCCAGCCGACGCTGGGGGAAGGGAGGGGAGGCCTCGTGCGCGTGGCGGACTTCCGGCTTGCTCCTGCCGGCTGCTTTCGCCGGGATCTTGGTCGGCGGCCGGCGGCGGCATGAGGGGAGAGAGGAGAGGTGGTTGGTGAGGAGAAAGCGCGGGATGAAATGTCTCCGCACCAACCGCTTCCGCTTATATGCAGGGCACCGCAGCCGCGAGGTGGAAACCCGCGTTTCCCCGAGTTGGGGTCCGGAGTTTGCTGCGCCCCCTAAAATTTTTTGCGGGCCGGGGCGGGATGCGGGGTCTGATCGGGCTGGTTTTTTCGTCCCGACCCGCCTTTTGACGGTTATTTTACGGGTCAGGGTGGATGCGGGGTCTGTAGAGTTGCTCTAAGTGTGTGGCTTGGTGACCGCTCACCATCTTCTTAGTCATCGCCATCCTATCGCTCCATGTGTATCATAGAGCTCTTACTGCTCCTTCTTGCGTAGACGTGGGGCCGCCACCGCTGGCCACTCCTCCCACCGCCACGCATTGTTACAATTCCTCGCCCCCACCATGGCACCACAGAACTTCTCCTGCCGAGCACCGCGTTGTTAGGCAGACGATGGCTTGCCTCCGTAGATGAAATCAACAAACTCGAGAGAGGAATAGCAATGAGTGAGAAGAGGGATGAGAAGGTGACATCATTGTGTGCGTGCGTGTGCTGGGGGGGGGGGGGGGGGGGGGGGGCGACAACGGGCAACCTCGCTGTAACATTATCACGCGATCATCAATGTCCCAGATTGCCTCGTGCTGGGACAGGAACGAGCGAACATCGGTTCTTTGTTATGAATTTCGTAAAAAAGAATCCAAGCATGTGGTGACCGTCAGCTGGAGGGCAGGCTCCAGCAAACGTTTTGTTTGTTGGGGAGGTTCATTCCAGCGAACCAAATTGCCCCTATGGAATGTTCGCTCGAGCAGGGTCCAACACGACCCCCCAACTGACCCAGATAGCATGCCAGGGAAAAAAGCTAGGCCCAATTAATTGCTTTTTGTAAAAAAAATACCATCAGAAAAGAAAAAAATGTTGATACGTAAAAGGCAGAGAACATAAATTTACAAACTGCTATGCTCTAGAAATATGAAAATGCCTATATTTGCTTTGTCGAAAACAAGAAATAAATGTACCATGCTATAGATTAAAAAAATGTTGCGCTCTTCATGAAAGAAAAAAAGGCATGCTTTTAATGATAAAAAAAAATCGTGTTCTTACTAACAAAAGTGACATGCTCTACATAAATAAAAAAATATCATCCTGTTTAATAGTATAAAAAATGACATGCTCTATAGAATAAATGTCATCCTCTTTGTAACAAAAATGCCATCCTTTACAAAAAAATGCCATGCTAATTTTAAAAAAATGCCATGCTCTTAATACCAAAAATGCCATGCTATTTAAAAAATGCCATGCTACTTCAAAAATTCAATGCTATTAAAATATGCCATGCTATTTAAAAAATTCCATGTTCTTAATAAAAAAATACCATGCTCATTAAAAATAAAAATGCCATTCTAATTAAATATAAAGATGGCATGCTCTTAATAACAAAAATGACTTCCTTGCACAAACTAAAATGACATGGTTCCTAAACAAAAATGCCATTCTACCTATAATACAATTGCACATGGCAAGTTTAGAAAAATTGCCCTGTAAACAAACATGGCAACTTTCTAGATTCGTAAAAAAATGGGCATATGGCAAAAAAAATTGCACATGGCAAGTTTTTTTAAATGTGTTCTCTAAAAAAACATGGCAGCCTTTTGGATTTGCAGGGTTTTTTTTCTTTTCAAAAGACACATTTTTTTGGAATTTCAGCATTTTTTCAGGCAAAAATTCCAAATAGAAAGAAAGAATTCATTTTATCTTCAAATCATACAAGAAGTTTGATCTGAAAATGTCCACAATCTGTTTCTTTGCCTAAGTTGTGAGACCGCCCTCATTTCTTCATGAGGCCGCGAGGTTGAGCCACTGATCAGCCATATACTCCTACTTCAAGATTCGTGAGCGAGATTAAGGGTTTCTGGTACGTTCGTCTTAGATTTCTTTTTTGAGAGGAGCCAGTTAGATTATTATTTTGGAGACAAGCCAGTTAGACTTTTTTTTAGACAATCTCGCCAAGCTTTATTTAACCTTACAAAACACTTACAAGTATGAAATGAAGATCCCCGGCTGGCCTCATGGCGGTCAAATCCCAGGGTTAGAGCATGCTTAGCTAGATTGTAAACCTCAAAATTCGAGCTCCTAAACTCATGGACTATTATACAAGCTGAAAACCTCGTCGATCTTTCTATAATTTCGTGTACAATAGCTCCATAAGACGCTAACGGGTTTTGCTTAATATCTTGCACCACCGTCAAACAGTCCGAAGCAATTTGAATCTTTGGCACATAGATATCTTCTGCAATGGCCAAACCTTCCCGAACAGCCAACGCCTCAAGAGTAGTTGCTTCTGAAATATATCTGTAAGTGACATTGAGGCTCCTAAGAAATTACATTCGTGACCTCTCTCAACCACTGCTACCGCACCATAAGCACCATCATTAGTTACAGCAGCATCCACGTTCAGGGGACCTCCTATGTGACACATGTTGCATCATACAGCAGCTCGACGCACAGGTTTGACACACGACTGGGCTGACCCACCAAGACGCTCGTTGTTTCGTTTCCTTTTGCGTGCCACAAAAAAAAGCTGAAAATCAACAGCGAGTACCAGGAATCGATCCCACAAGGACAAACTCCAATCCACGAGCCATTAGCCACTACACCACACACCACCAACAGAACATAAAGGTGCAGAAATCTATAAGAACAGACAACAGCGTTGAGATTTGGGAAACATTTCAAAAATTGCGAGCAGTTTTAAAATTCCGCATTCTTTTGGAAAAGTGAAGATGTTTTGTAATTCTGATTTGAAAATGAAATACGAACAGAATTTGCAAACCCCAAACAGATTCCCAAAATGTGAACAATTTTCAAAAATGTTTCTGGCAAAAAAATTACAAAAAACATGACATTTTTTTAGATTGTGAACAGCTTTTAGTTCTAAAAAAAGAAAACCAGGAACATTTTCTAAATTCAGCACCAAAAATGTTAAAACGTGAACTTTTTTAAAATGCGAACAGAATTTGTATTGTATGCTTTTTTGGAAACGCGGACAAAAATTTAAACATGGGAATATTTTTTGAAATTGCGAACAAAATGTTGAAATCGCAAACATTATTTAAAAATGAACATTTTTCTGATTTTTTTTGGAAAACTAGAATATTTTTGGAAATTCTGAACATTTATTGAAACATGAACAAATTTCTAGAACTGTGAAAATTCTGAAAACGAGAACATTTTTCTAAATTGTGCACAAATTTTATAAATGAGATTTTTTGAAATTGTGAACATATTTGAAAACGATAACTGTTTTTGAAATTCCTGTACATTTTTTAAGCATGTTTTTTTTAAATGTGAATAAATTTGTAAGCATGATTATAGGAGGTGCTGTCACAATTTTTTTAAGCATGATTAAAAAATCATGCTTGTTAATTTTTTATTTTGCAGTTCTTTCTACACCGCTTGTTACTCCTACAATTTTTAAGCATGTGTGCATTTTTTAAGCATGATTTTTTGTTTTTGAAAATGTGATTTATTTTTAATCCCGAATATCATGTACTTCAGCCGGCCCACGTAGGAGTAACAAGCGGTGTAGAAAGAACTGCAAAATAAATCGCATTATCCCGGATTCGAACTCGATCCATCTATAATGGATGCACGTACATAACCACTCCAGCTGGCCAGCGCTACTGTCAAGTAGGCAACGCGAAACACTTTAGAACAAACTGCATCGGATGATCCGAATATTTCCCTTTTTTTCAAACATTTCAAGAAAAATCTGAATACTTTCAAAAAAAGATTCCAAACAATTTTTTAAAGAACATAAACAAGTTTTGAAAAAAAAGGCTAAATTTTGGATTTGTAACCAAATTTCAAAATGGGAAGAATGTATGAATTCATACACAAATTTTAAGAAACGGGATTTTTTTTCAATTCCAATTCCTTTTTAAAAACACGAACAAGTTTTTTTAAAATCATACTAATATGTGAATTGGTGAACAAATTTAAAATTGGGATTTATCCTGAATTTTGAAACAAATTTTGATAAGGAGTTTTTTTTAAAACATGAACATTTTGGACAAAAGCAAACATTTTTAAAAATCTGTGAAAAATTTGAAACTCTAAACAAAATATAAAAAAGCAAACATTTTCGGAATTTGTGAACGAAATTTGAAAACAGGAACAGCTCTTTAAATTACGTGTGTTTATTGAAAAAAGCGAACATTTTCTAAAAATCCCAAACTTTTTTGAATTTGCAAACAAAATTTGAAAACAGGATTTTATTTGAACTTATGAGCTTTTTTAGAGGCAAATATTTTTTAAACATCACGGACATTTTTTGAATTTTGACCAAAATTTTAAAAACAGGAACATTTTTTGTAATTTTAAACAATTTTAAAATTCTGAAAAACAAAAATAGATACAAAAAACGAGAAGAAAAAGGAATTAAAAATGAAAAAGAAATAAACAGGAGAAATGGAAAAAAGATAACAAAAAAGAGTGAGATAACTAAAAACAAGAAAAACAAAAAATATATTTTAAAAAAAAATCGGAAACCGAACACAACCATAAAAGAAGGAAGACACTATCGATCAACCGGCGGATGTTTGTGGGGGCATCGACCTTCTCCGTAGCCGTCGGATTTTATTTGGATTGAAAGACTCATAAGCAATCTCTATCCTAGTACAGTTATTGCAACTTGCCTCTTGTTTCCGTTCGCTTGACCGAAACAAATGGTGTTGCAGACCAAGCACTCGCGACCAACAGCCAAGGTCGCGAGCTAAGCCGAGCGCCCCTGCTTATAGGTCCTCATCGCCGAGCGCCGCCGCCTGTAGGTCGTCGTCGCTGAGCGTCGCAGCTTGTAGGCGCCGCCGCCTGTAGGTCGTCATCACCGAGCACTGCCGCCTGTAGGTTGTCATCACCGAGCGTCATCACGTGTAGGTCGTCGTCGTGAGCGCATCCATGCCGGATCTCCACCCCCAAACGCCTAGCAGCGACCGAATCGATGGATCCAGCATGATCCGCCACGCCGGCGTGGAGCGCCATCAACCTCATCGCCGTCCTGGCACCACTAGCGCTAGCAGTAGCCGCATCACCACGCCGTACATCTACTCCAAGTTTCTGCATTGCAGAACTGTGTTAGTGCGTGATGCGCCTGGAAACGTTGTTGCATTTTTGCAACAAGTGTCTTGTTATCGAAAATTAGACGCGGCGTGAGATGTGTTTGCAACTTTTGCAACAAGGGTCTTCTTGCAAAAAAAGAGAAGAAGAGGTTTTGCAACAGGGAACTTGTTGCAAGAAATTAAAGAACATGAGGTTTCGCAACCAAGTTCTTGTTGCAGGAAATTAGAGAAGAGGTTTCGCAGTAAGAGTATTGTTGCAGAAAATTAGAGAAGGGGAACTGAAGGCTCACGTCACATAATCAAACAACTCGCGAGGCGGCGGATCATTTTAAAAGATCCGTCGGCCGATGCGTAGCATGCCCCAAGAACATAGATAAACAATAGAAAAGGTGTATATTTAAATCGATAATTTGTGTTCACTCATGTCGCAAAATTGTGCACAACCAGAGGAAATCCACAACAAATTGCCCTGATAAAAATCCACAACACGAAATGACCTTAGTAAGAATCCACAACTCAAACAACTAAAGTAACACGAGCTCTCAGAGGTAAAATAGCTTAGACAATGTGCAATGACTACCGGTGGTTCCAGACGTCTGCTAGTTCCCAACTTTGGCAATTTAACTAGGAATATTTGCGTCATCTTCCTGTTCTTCTTCTTCCGCTGCCTTCTTGTGAAGCTCTGTTATCAGATTGGCAGCTGCAGAGCACCTCGCCCCATCTGGGGTCTGATGAGCACCACCAGTGATGCTCATGTCATAACCAGGGCATGTAAAATGTACATTGGCATGGAACATTCCTGAAACGATATGAAAAGGACTGGTTAATAAGTGCTTGAAACAATGTGTGAGAAGATGGTAGGCAATCAAACAACAGTTACTTTGTTATTGCTAGCTTGGAACATATTCAGTTCTCGACAACTAGTTACAATACAATGGATATATCTGATCTCTCATGGAGCCTACAAGGGTACAGACAAACATTTGGCAATCATCGATAGAACCATGGCGTAATAAACCTAACAATACAACATAGCACAAACAAGTGATTGTCTATTGACATGACCACTTGAAAACTATTTTTCTTAGGCATGATTAGTGTAGTACACCATGTATGTTGTCATTTCAATTCATGAAGCTAACCGAGAACTATAGGGATTGAATTCAATAGATGCTACATTGAAAATAAGTGTCATAAGACCCATTTGTATGAAACTCTTAGTTATTGTTTCTCTATGGTTGAAGAACCTGATGCTTGTCCATGTAGAAAATTAAATAGATAAAAGTAAATATATCTATACATACCATCTTCTGGTGAAGGTAATACTGTGTATCTTGGGGGTATACACTTCATGTCATAACAGATCTCGTTGAGCTCCTGCATTGATAAGTGTCAACGATACATGTGGAATTTAACATCCTTATGCAGCATTTCAGCTCGAGGTTTCTTACCTGGCACTTGTTGTGGAGGAGTGCCTCCTTCAGTGTCGTCCTCTTATTTCTCCTTGTTTTATCACCATCTCCACAACAAGATGGATTGGCAACTTCCATCATATTTGAGCCGGTTTCCTTATACTTTTTCATTATTGCCAACACTTTAGCTGTCATTTTCCCTTCTGCGCAATTTTTAAACATGATGGGTAATGAAAATTTAGAATAAATATCGAAATAAATTCTTTCCAAAAAAATTCACACTTCCGACAGACGAATGTATGTCAGAAAGTGTGGCGGACGACTTGTCCACAATGAAAAAGTGTGGTACACCACTATTTAACACAAAACTTTGGGAAAGGTATGCCTCCCAACAAAACACACCCACAATGTTTGCAACAAAACTATAAAAATCCTACATGTGAGTATCACTTCGACTATATTTAGATGTGAAGAATGGTAGAATACCAGTCAAGATATTCTGAATGTCCATATCACATTCAGCACTTCGATCTTGAAGTATGTGTTCCTCATGAAGCTGAAACGAAAAAGGAATGAGTTCACATTAGATTCTCAAATAGAACAAAACACAAGAAAAATAAGCATAATTTTTTTCCTGAAAGAGAAGAGAAGACATACAATATTATTCCGTATTTTCATAATTGGTCGCAGTAAATCGTTCATCTGATCATTGTTGTTCTCAGTGACGTCGCCTTCAAAGAAAATTTGAAATTACATAAGTTAATAACTTTGAGGATCAAATAACCAATAGTAGGAAAGACAAGATGTGTTTAGATCCCAACCCGACTTCTTAGGCACTTCCATGATTTTTCTTTCCAAACTAGCATCCTTCAGTACAACATCAATAGGTGTTGCCTGATACAACAATCAATTATTCAAGTTGAATCAGAGTAAATGAATCATATAAATAACTTGGCCCATCACCTACTGGTCATACGGAACTATTAGCCAAGACTTTTCAAAACAAGTTATAGTGGCTATTTGGTCACCAAGAAATGTTATGATCTCCATACCATAGTTCATAGGTTGATGAAACAAACGGATAACTCTTAACAACTAAAGAACAGAATAGTTGAACATTTCAGTTGTACATTCTTATGGTTGCATCATTTAAGAAATGGTTTGAGCGAGTTGGGTTCTCACAGTTTTGTAAGTATATGAATAAGTATAGTTTTTCTTTGCGTGGAATGGACACGTACAGTATGACAGAGCAAAACAAAAAGTACCGCATGCTGTAGTTGAAAAGACGAGCACACAAACTAAGGAAGGGGTTTGCCTCTTGTTGTGGTTGTCTACCGTATCCCTAGACTCGGCTGTTGTATCGACGCCGAGACGTACGTCGATGTGCGCCCATGCGACTCATCGCCTCGGGGCCATCCTCCAACGTGTTGCGCCTTCTCCATCGCCGAACGGGAGGCAAGACCAGGCCGCCACCACCATCTTCATCGCTTAGCTAACATTTTATTTATTTTTCTTTTGAGGCGAGACCAAGCGCGGTGCACAGAGAGACAAGGCAAGAGCGCATGTTCTGGGTTGGTCCTCCAACGTGCGCATCGAGGCTCACTACTACACAATTAAGGCAACCCACCATCTTTAACCCCCTAAACTAATACATCTTGTTTTCAAAGAAGAAGAAACTATCAAATCTGGCACGCATCCCCTAATTAACCTTCTGTTTAGAGAAATTTTAAGTTGGTACCAAATTGATAAGCACCTTTGGCACGGTGTTCGGACGCCAGATGGACTGCACCGCCTCCGGCGAGGCAACGGCGACGCGCCTCGCGCCGGATCCATGCGCCACTTCGGCGAACGCAATGGATTCCAACTGGATGGAGTCCGCGCGCTGTCCGGCGTACTCCTCTCGTGAGCGGCGGAGCCCAACACGGACGGCCATCTCCTCGGTGTCGCGTGGGACGAGCTCCCGACAGTCAACAGGGGAGGTGTAAGACTCGGATCCGTTGCCTGCCATGTCAGAGGAGGGCAGAGATCGTCAGAAGTAAGCTTTTGGGCGGAGGGAAGTGGAGGGGAGGGGAGGGGAGTGGAGTGCGGCTAGGGTTTCATCCGGAGTGCGGATGGGGATGAATATATGTGGGATTGGGTGGGCCACAGTGGGCTAGATCATACGCGGCGGGTGAGTCCTGACGCAGCGGGTGGGCCATAGTGGACGTATTTGGGCCGAATACAAGGGGTCCGGTTGGGTGACAATTTTGCATCCGGACGGTGACTGGGCAGGCCCTCCGGAAGTTTGGCACAAATATAAGGTGTCCTGTTGTAGAAGCTCTAAGGGTCGACATAACTATTATCTCCTAGGAAGTAATGTACCATCATTGCCCTTCCAAAGGTCATTATGGACTTTGTACTATCATAGACGATTTTGGAAAGTTAATATTTTGCTTTTGTGAATTAGGACAGTTGATATTAGAATAACTATTTTCCTACCCAAGAAAATTACATGTGTGCTGATTGACGTCATCTTTAATTTTCAGTTAAATTTCCGTTCGAACTATGCATGTCATGAACGTAACGAATACAAACGCACCAACCTTTTGTTAAAGAAATTGCGGGATGTGTTAACCTTTTGCTAAACTTCTAGAGTTGTCAATTGAATCAATGCAAGTAATATGATATATGTAACAAAAATGACGTTTTATTTCTTGATAAAAACAACTCAAAAGTCAATTGTGAAATTTCTGATAATCCAACAAAGTAACACATTCATTCTAGTGTTTCACACATTCGTATTTAAAAAATAATGACGGCGAGCGTTTGGTGTTCCGCCGCCCGACGCGACACGATGCATTGTTACTACTGGCAAAAGGACCCGTGCGTTGCAATGAAAAAAAATTCACAATCTTCAATGGCCATGATCATATTTTGCTGCATCACCCAGATACACTATCACTCTCAATTTCATGAAATCATGATTAATTTTTGAAATCATGAACATTTTTTTAAACTCATGCACTTATTTAAAATCATGATCATTTTTCAAATTTGTGAACACTTATACAAATTTTTGAACATTTTCGAATTCTTGAACATTTTATACTATTTTCAAACATTTTTTTAAAATTGTAAACATTTTTTAAACAATTTTGTATAGAAATTGCTGGAACAAAATTTGAAATTCACGAATATTTTTTTGATTTAACGAACATTTTTTGAAATGCATGATCATTTTTTCAATTAGCGAACATTTTATGAATGAATAAACTATTTTGTAAGTCACGAACAGTTTTTTGGACTTTTAGGATATTTTTTTTATTTGTGAACATCTTTTGAATTTGCAAGTTTATTTTTAATTTCATTAACATTTTTAATACACAAACTTTTTAAAAAGTCATGAACATTTTTTAATTTCCCGAACCTTTTTTTCAAAATTTTGAACATTTTTTGAATAAGAAAACGTTTTTTATAAAATTGCGAATATTTTTTGAATCCACATACATTTTATTTTTGAATACTCATTTTTAAAAATTTTGAAACTTTTCGGAAATCCTGAATTATATAAAGTAGAAAAATGAAAACGGAAAAGAAAAACAGAAAAATAGGCTGCCCGGACATGGGCCGACCCAAATGACCATGTTGCGTGTTCTCCTAGCGCACGAAGCGCAATATAGGAGGTACCTACATTATGGGCCGGCCCAGGCGGAGGATTCCCCTGTGTAAAATATTTTTTTATCACTTATAGGGGCATTGGTGCGTAATATTTTGCAAATTTGGAGACAATTTTGATGACGTACCGACATAAACAATAGTCCTTTCATTATTATGTAGAGATAGAGAGATAGAGATGTGTTTTTGTTAGCGTTGTAGTCCTTGAGGACATCGTTTCTGGAGTTTGCTCCAGTTGAAGCGACGAGCGACGCCGGCGGCGCACAACCTGGTGGTGCGACTGCCGATGAAAATCGCGCCGACTACGGTCATGGCAGACAATGGCGGCATCTCCGATGTCGTTTCCTTATTGAGACATCATTGTTGCAGTTTGCACCATCATGCTCGGGATGCTCTGGGGGAATCCTAGAAATCATGGGATCGAGCGATGGTTGTGCCTTTACGTCATAGTCCTTCTTGAGGATATCGTTTCTGGAGTTTGCTCCAGCTGAAGGGACCGGCGACGTTGGCGGCGCACGGCTCGATGGTGCGACTGCCGATGAAAATCGCGCCGATTATGGTCTCCAATGTCGTTTCCTTGTCGAGGCATCGTCGTTGTAGTTTGCGTCATCATGCTCAGGATGCTCCGGGGGTAAACCCTAGATCTGGGTCTCCCGGATCGGATAATGACGAACCTTCAATGTTGTTCTCCCTTCTGGGGGCATCGTTGTGGAACAAGTGCTGGTTGGAGGGGACTAGAGGAGGAGCGGTGTTACATCTATCGCAAGGTCGACGGCTAATCTCGGTGGCATGGTGCCGTGGAGTTTCGGCGACAGGCGCATGTGGATGGATACGTGTAGGATGATGGTGTTGTCTGGTGCCGTGGTCGCGTCGACGTCAGGCTTGGCATGGTCGATGCGTCAGTGTCTGCTCTAGGGATGGATTGGTGGAAGACAGCGCCGACCTCTGTAAGTGTGTCGGACCGGTGTGTGCCCCAGCACTGCGGCTTGGTTGAGGCCTCTCGGTGTAGATGTTAGGTTTTGATGTGATGTATGTTTGGTATTAGGCTCGGACTATCGACACCCCTTCATCAAGTGGATAGAAACAACGACAGATGTTACCAAGATGGTGACTTTAGATTACCTGATGTCTTACTTTGCAAGGTCTTTGTGAATAATTAATAAAATGGTTGCATGCATTGCCTAGATGCAGAGACCGGGGTTATCTTTTTTTAAAGTTAACCATGTATTGGCAAAGCATCAGGTATGCTAAAAGCCGGTTGAACCTTCATAGAAAAATCATGCAGGAAATTGTGTGCACGTGTGCGGTAAGCAGTGGAGCACTCATGAAGTAGAAGTGGCGTTGAATTTTTATGTATTAGATTTCTTGAAGAAGCTATTGCAAATGAAGAAAAACATATGCATGTTTTTTAATAGAGATAGGGCATAAACAAACATTCTGGTCAGGCGCATCCAACACAGAGTGCCTCGCAATGTTCTGATAGTTTTGCAATACCGTCAAAGAAAAGGGCAGCTAGACACCCTAGCACAAGTCGCGACAAAGCACCACATGGGCAACCAGCTAAGAGGTCCCCAGGTTCTGTTCTATCTGCAGACGCCAAGGTCACAAGAACACCACTTGTCCACAACGAGGAGATCTTCCAAAGGCACCGAGGAAGTCGCCTCAATGCTCCAGATGCAGCTTACGAGGTCAGGAAGAGCACTTGCACCAACCCGCCCCAAGCAGACTTTCAAGAATGATTTTGGAATTGCTTATGTTTGAAAGTTTAGTTTGCTAACTGAACAAAATCCATGTTTATCGAGTTTGCACTATAATGAAGAGAATGATTTGTTTTCCATGTTGTGACACCGTTGTCGAGCCCTTGGTTATATCATGTAATACACTGAAATTGTGGTGTTGCTGTGAGCAAGTGACGTTTAGTTTAACTTTTTTAGTTTGGAAATTTTGTGGGCCTTGTTTTATAATCATATTGACATCAGTTTCTTATGATCTCGTGAGTAGTTTACCACTGATCTACGGGTCCATATCTAGTAGCTATATGGCTTCTTCTCTCTCTTTGATCATCAATACCATGTTCTCCTCGATGTTCTTGGAGATCTATCCGATGCAATCTTCTTTTGCGGTATGTTTGTCGAGATCTGATGAATTGTGGATTTATGATCAATTTATCTATAATCACTTTATCTATGAATATTATTTGAATCTTTTTTGAATTCTTATATGCATGATTTGATATCTTTGTATTTCTCTTCGAATTATCGGTTTGGTTTGGCCAACTAGATTGATTTTTCTTGCAATGGGAGAGGTGCTTAGTTTTGGGTTCAATCTTGCGGTGTCCTTTCCTAGTGACAGTAGGGGCAGCAAGGTACGTATTGTATTGTTGCCATCGAGGATAAAAAAGATGGGGTTTATATCATATTGCTTGAGTTTATCTCTCTACATCATGTCATCTTGCCTAATGCGTTACACTGTTCTTATAAACTTAATACTCTAGATGCATGCTGGATAGCGGTCGATGTGTGGAGTAATCACTATAAAAAAATACACTTCCGTGATGATACGTGTTTGTCACAGTAGGTCGCTTTTTTTGTCATGCATGTACATCCATGACAAATTTATGACAGAATCAAGATAGTCATACCTGTGCTGTCGTAGAAGTGTTCCATGACATTACCAAAATTATCATCACGGAAGTGTCCACTTCCACGACGATAAATCAC
This sequence comes from Triticum urartu, assembly GCF_003073215.2. NCBI lineage: Eukaryota > Viridiplantae > Streptophyta > Magnoliopsida > Poales > Poaceae > Triticum > Triticum urartu. Next base: position 492,064,352 of record NC_053026.1, on the reverse strand, counting down.
GCATCACAGAAGTGCTTTCGTCAAGGGTGACCGACACATGGCATCCACCGTAACAGAATGCCGTTAAGCTATCGGGTCGGGTTTTGGATCCGATAACCCGTCAACAGCCCCGACCAATGGGGATTTTCCACGTGTAAAATCATCATTGGCTAGAGGAAACACGTGTCGGCTCATCGTCGGGACAGATGTCATCCACTCACTGGACAGAAGGCGCCTATGATACGTCGACACGTGACATGACCCAACAAGTTTAAATGGGCCGACCCAACTAAAGGCCCACAAGATTTTGCAAACCATAATGGGCTGGCCCAGCTAAAGGCCCACGAGATTTTGTGGACCATAATGGGCTGGCCCAGCTAAAGGCCCACAAGATTTCGCGGGCCATAATGGGCCGGACCAGGTAAAGGCCCACAAGATTTGTGTGTGCCATAATAGGCCGACCTAGGTAAAGGCCCACAAAATTCTTACAGATCATAATGGGCCGGCCCAGCTAAAGGCCCACGAGATTTCGCCGACATTAATGGGCCGGCCCAGCTATAGGCCCACAAGATTTTGAGGACCCTAGTAGGCCAGCCCGTTAACTGGCTGCCATGTTTTGGGCCAAATGCCGGCCCATATTTGATCCGGTCTATTAATGGCCTGCCACGCTCCGGGCCTAATAGTGGCCCATATGAGATCCAGCCCGTTAAAAGCCTACCATGTTTTGGGCCAAATTACGGCCCAGATCAGGTCCGGCCCTTTAAGAGGTTTTGGGCCTAATTATGGCCTATATCAGATTCGGCCCGTCAACTGGACACTATGCTTTTGGGCCCACTTGCTAAAGGCCCACTTAGTAATTCGGCCTGATATTAGTTTTGGCCTGTTAAGGGCCCGTTTAACATTTCGGCCCTATATTAATTTCAGCCTGTTAAAAGCCCGTCATATAGTTGGGCCTAACTACGACCCGGTTTGCATCCGGCCTGCTCGCAGCCGATATCTGATTGGGCCAAATAAGGACCGAGACAATTTTTCGGCCTGTTAAAAGCCCGTGATTTGATTCGCACAATCATGGGACGGGGTTCATTTCGGGCTGCTGCCGGTCCGTGAGCTGATCAGCACGTTTCAGGCCCAACCTACATCGTGATTGCATGACGGCCCGATTATGTACCGTAATTTTACGGTTTGGCTGGTTTACTGCGAAGACATGATATATATATATACAGTAAAATAACTGCAGCATCGTGAATAAGAAAAAACTTATATTATACAATAAAGAAATTATGGCATATTACATCCACTAGGCATCAAAGTTCGCCACTATGATAATAAAGCACAAGCAGACAGCAGATTACATACGCTGGGCATCAAAGATCGCCACCAGTGCAAATAAACACGCCAACAGAATAATATACAAAACCGACATCACTTCAATAGAGTTCAAGAAAGGTTAGCCCTGTTGGGGAGCAGCAGCGCAAGCAGCTGAGCAAGATGATGAGACTGCGCTTGTTCAACACTTATATCTTCCTCACTCTGAAAGATAAACAAGCAGACAGATGACAGGTTTTGCACATAAAAGTATCAGTGCTGACAATTCATCACATTTCTTACTAACGAATAAAGTGACACAGTTTAAATTTGCATTAACACAATATGGTATTGTTCAGGTCAAGACATGGTAGGAAATGACATTGTGAAGGAGTTGGCAGCTTCACGACACCACTGGATTACAGATCAAGAACTCATAAGTATCAATGGTTAGTGTGCTGTCAATTTATACCATTTCAGATTGGCAAATAAAGAGACGTTTTAAATAATAGTAGAATGATATGACATTTTTCATAGTTAAGACATTGTAGAATATGACATTGTGCTGTAGTGGGTAGGTTCACCACACCACTGGATTACAGATGAAGAACAGAGGCATACATGCAGTGCAAAAGAAGATCACTTGCACTGTATAGTTTAATTTACATGGTATGAAGAAGGAACTTGGTTGTACAACTGAAAACTTAAATTGAGAAAGGACGAACTTTTGTTTATGAACTACATATAATAAACTTTAAACAAGCAATTTGATGCAAACACCAAAAATAAATAGCTGTTGCAGTCATGCCTAACCAAATATATACAACAAAGTTTGAAGGCTTGAGATGGACAAACTTACATTATTGGTGAAGACAGGCTCTATAAAGGCCTTGTCCATGCTGATGGGGGGGGGGGGCAATTCAAGAAGTTTACCACAGAATCTTCTTCAAAAGCATTGCCTTTATTCTACATTTTGTTAAGAGTAAATATAGATGTGATAATATATGAAAAAATGGAGAATATTTAAGATAAGATGAAGAGTGATGCTACATAACCAAGTAGCTATAAATGTAAGTGCAGCGATACAGGCAAAAGGTACATCCAAGAGCAATGCACAGCTAAACTTCTTCGGTACCAACCTTATGGTAAGAGTAAATATAGATCTGATGTGTAGAAAATGGAGGGCAAAGGAAAATAAGCTGCAGAGTGATGGTACATGAACAACTACATGTCATTATAAGTACACTGATAAAGAACAACATGTACTTACAAGAACAATGCAGAGCTAAAAAAACATTGGCATTGGATATATTCTACACTAATGTAACCATTCATACAGATCAGATAATTTGGAGCGAACAATTGATAAGCAAGCTATCATGCATACTGCTGTCACATAATGAACCAGGTACGTATGCAAGTACAGTGATACAGGACAACAGATACTAACAAGAGCAAAGCAGCGGGCAGCATATTTGCGATATCCTGTCGTTCTTGTCAAACCGGAATTCTTCTTCGAACAGATTTCCTGCAAAAAAGATCCGTAAGGCACATGCGGAAAAGTAGAAGTTCAAATTGTCATGTGATTTCATAGACAGTACCTCATCCTGGGAACGAGACCAGTGCATAACAAGGTTTTTCCATTCAATGTCTTCTAAATTTAGCACAGGAGACTTCACCGAAAATTCGTTTATAGACTTGCCATCAAAGTGTGATTTCCTCAGGTAACACCGATACTGCTGCAATGCTTCCTTGAAAAGCACAAGCAAGCTTTGCTCGTCATGACTATCCAGATTGACCCTCGCCTAGTTACAACAATGTAATGTAAATCATTGATGTGTTCAATCAGCAGAAAACAGGAAAATAATAACCATGAATAATAGCACTTACACGTAAGTTGGACATGAAGATGTGAAAATGGTGTTTGTCTTCACAATAATCTTCCCATGATGGGAATATATGCACGTAGTCCCTAACAACATTGAAAGCATTGTCTTTTAAACTGGGAATAAATGGAATGGGGTTCCAATCTACAGGAATTGGCCGTCTCTGCAGTTGGGATAGGTCTTCGGCCAGTGGTCTTGCTGTACTTTTTGCTGGAGTGGGATTTTTCCGTGGTACAGCTGGTGCTATGGCAAATGAAATCGGTATACCTTTTGCTGGAGTGCAGGTCCTGTGTGGTGGGGCTAGTGGTGTGGCCAGTGAAGTATGGGTACAGTTTGCTGGAGTCGGTCCTATGTTTTGTGTCACTGGTTATACAGCCAATATAAGTGGGGTGCTGTCTGATTTCTCCGGCACCACCACGTTTTTCAAGGACTTTGCTGGTGCTCCTTCAGGTTCGGCAATCACCCTCTTCCTTTTTGATGTCTGATGCACAAGAACAGCATTTGAGTGGAAAAACATGGTATGATGACAGATGGAATATGTATTGATAATGGATGGGCATGGCATCTCGACATATATGACGAGTAAACTAAGTAGATGGCGGTGCAACAAAGTAGAAGAAATGCAAGACAACATATGCAAGATACGCGCAATCAATAAAACCTTGCCAAATTAGAACACGCACCTTGATGGGTGAACAGGACAGGCCATCTGCCTTTGACTCCTCGAGGTTAGAATAGTCATTAGGATGATATTCTGAACAAGAATCAACAGGTGGGGAGCGTACGAGTTTCATTGCTTTCAGAATGGCACTCAATGCCTTGCTGCCAATTTTGTAAGTCATTGCAGTGTTCCACAATATTCTTCTGATGAGCGGATTCTGATATTCACTGTAATTGCGTATAATATTTGAGAACCATGAAAACATAAATACTTGTGAGATTATCTTTGTAATGCAGATGATATTCTAATATAGGGGCGCCCCTGTAAACACTCGTGTGCTATCACTGGATTCTGATGAGAGAGCTCATGTGTGCTGTAATATGGTGCGTGCATTTATATAATCTGGCGCAAGTACACAAAAAAATAGGCTCCAGAAGGAAGGATAGCTGGCAGATGATAGGTTCATAATATACTATATAGAGAGTTTATTGCCAAACCATGATAACAAGTGCACACAACAACTAGGCAGATCATAGTGTACATAACAGGGGTACACCATAACCAGGATATATAAATCGGGAAAGTGGAACTGGCTGAAAATTACAGTGTTGTATTGCCGCTAGTAATTGAAAGCCTATCGATCACGTACAGGCCAGCTCTATCAGCTGTTGACTGCAGATGTCCTTGCTCTCCTTCATGACAAGGAACATACTGTGCTTCCCATACAGAACACTGCACGGGCCGCCGGCCGAATCACCGGCCCCACCACCTGTGTTCCTCCGCCACCCCCACCCCGCCCCACCCGCGTCGAGTTTTCTTCGTTCGACGAGGCCCCACCACCGCCCCCCACAACCACCATCCCCACCCGAGCCCCTTCGATCGCACCGGCGAACTCCGGCGAGCTCTGAAAAATCGACTGACCCAATTTTGAAATTTAGTCTACTGTGATTTAACTAGTGTGGAATATAAAAGGGGAAAACCATAGGCATTGCGAGTAGTGTTGAGCATGCCATGGCGGATCTGAAGGTGCAAACCGGACAAAGGCAACTTCGCAACCAAGACAAGAAATCAGAGTAAAGCAGTGGTGATCTATTTTCTTGCTGCGATAAATAAGTTGAGCAGATACGAAAGAGTACCGCCTCTGGTGCGGCGCCGTGTACGCATCTGCTGAGAATTTGACGGTGCTGCGGTAGCGATGGTTGTCGGCGGCGTGGAAGCAGATCTAGGAGGGTAGACGGTGGCGGCGGGGCGCGGTGGACGAGATGGTCGTAGGAGCGGCGCCGACAAGGTGGACGACGGTGGGGATGAAGCGAGAGGACGGGATGCAAGGATCCCGGTCCGAAGCCGTGGATGAGAGAGGTCGATCTCTTGTAATGGACGGCGGTGTCGGGGTATCAGCTCCGGCATGGTGGAGGAGGACGGCGGTGGATGGGGTGGCGGACAGCGCGGGCGGAGGAGGATGGGTTGGAGAGGGTGTTTTGGCGCCCACGGAGTACGAATGGGGAAAAGGGAGGTAGAGAGGAAGGGGGAACCATGTATTCAGGGCGCGCTTGTCTCAAATGCGAGGAAATTTATAAACTTAGCCCCCGTTTCAAATTTCTACTACATCACAACAACACTAGTCGGTTGGGGATAGGACGGTAATCTCGCATACACCGAATATTTGCCGACGAGAGTTTGTTTTTGGTGCCCACCGTGTATGAATATGAATCGGGGAGGGAGTCGATTTTGGCCGAGGACACACTGTGTTTTGGCGCCCACCGTGTATGAATCCGGGTGAGAGGCGGTTACATCACGTTTGGGGTGAAATTACAAACCTATCCCTATCGAAACCTATAGAAATCCAGCATATAGGCTTTGCGTGGTAGGGATAGGCAGTAGTGATTTCCATCTCGTAGATTTTGGTTTCGGACGGTTACTGCGACTTTCCCCGCTTCGTTCAAATTTTGCAGAGTGCACGTTTACCGTGCCAACTCAATTCGAATCCCGTTTGTATTCTATTTTTTTCGGGCGGGATCCATTTTCAATTGGAATTACATTCTATATACATCATTTTTTATATATATACTTTCAAAAGCACAACAAAGAATTCTGCTCCTTTATATGTATAATATGATTTACAAATACAACGATCTCGAAATCTTAAGGTTGAATTCGAATTTTTTTAACCAAATTATGTTCTACTAAAATGTATGGATCAGTAATATCTACATATTAAATAACATAGATCTGCGTGAATTCATATGAGTATGCATGTTTGATAGATCAATTTTGGTTCAAGTATGGATTACATGTATCATCATCTCGAATTCAAATATTCGAATCCCTTTTTTGTTCACTCCTTTCACGTCCATCTCTCTCGCATGCATGCTCCTTCAGGTAGCTATCATGCTCTTTTCTCTAGCTCACCCGCACGCTCACTTCATGTTGCTCCTATCCTCGCAAACATGGTCTCTCGACGTCTCCCTTGAGAAGTGTCACACTCTCCCTATCATTATAAATTACACGGTTTTCATTATCTCTCACGTCTCTACTGTTCTCTGGTATCACTCGGTACCTAAGCTTTCTTTTTCACCGCCAAACACACAGTCTCCACTCGTCTTTCGCTTTGTCTTTCTCTCTATGGGATTCTCTCACACACCCTATATGTCTCTACATATGACTCATACCACTAAAATTACTCTCTCTATCTCTCCTGTAGACACAACATTTGTTGCGGTCTCCTTTTTGTCTCCATCCCAGACTGACATTATTCATTTGTTTACCGATCAGACAACCCCGACTACCGTCTCCTCTCTCTCTCACAGACACACACGCACAACTCCTGCTTCCACTCCCCTTCCCGACTACCGTCTCTCTCTCTCACACACAAAACTCTCTCTTTCGCACCCCGACTCGTATTTCTCTCACAAACATTTATCGACTAGCTAGCCTCTAGATAGGTTTATACACCCGCACACTCGTGCTTCCACCATCGCATACATGTCTCTCTCCCGCTTCTTGTATCTATGTAGATTTTTCTTCCCTTCTTGAGACACGCCCTCTCGATCGTGCACACACACACTATCGCCTCATTTTAAGCTGATACCTATCGCACACACACTCCTTGTGTCTTTGTCACACATGCACTCCGTCCTCCTCCACTCGCCCTCTCTCTCATACACACATGGGCTTTTTGCAACAACTAGCAAGATGCCCATGCGCTGCATGGAACATCAAGATGCATTTGTATGAGTAGTTTATCTTGTGGGGGAAAAGGATGAACGATGGAAGGCCTTATTTGCAAATGTGGAGAGGGGTGTGGGTATCTTTTTGCAAAATTGCCATAGTTTCCTTCCTATCCGTCAGATATAGATCGGACGGCCTATATTGCAGGATGACAGGCACACGATCATCACCGACAATGCTTATTATAAGAGTAGGGATAAAAAATAGAGTTGGTGATGATGGTGGGCCTGCCATCTTGCAATGTAGGTTGTCTAATTTATATCTGACGGATGGGAAGGAAAATATGGCAATTTACCCGCACTCTTCACCACATTTGCAGATAAGGCCTTCCCTCGTTCATCCTTTTTTCCCACAAGATCTTGACGTTCCGTGAAACGCACGGGCATCTTGCTAGTAAGAGTAGAAATTAGACATATACCACTTCTCGAATCTTGAAACCAACAACATTCCTCCCTTATCTCATCAAAACCGCCAAAGGAATATATTTTGAGTGAAACATAACATATTTTTAGTGATATATGTATTTCAAAGCTAGACTTTTTTTCTATCAAATCGGTGAATATGTATTAATCCAGTGGCGGAGACAGGCCTGGGGCAGCTAGGGCTATAGCCCCAGGCCTAGAAACAACTTCCTTTGTAATTTCTTCATGCAAAGCATAGAAAATCATAGAAGTTTATCACTCAACATAGCACAGCCCCAGGCGTAGTCTGCATCTAGCTCCGCCACTGTATTAATCTACTTTGATCGTGTGGCAACGCATTGGCACATTGCTAGTAGTTATTATAATTTTTTGGACACCAGACAAACGGTGGAGTACATATACGAAGAGAAGAGGCGCACGCACGTAGTCGGCCTCTCGCTGTCTCGCACACATGAGTGTTACGTAAAGGCGGCGTTAACAAATAAACCCTAAAACCCTAGGGACACGATTGCTGCATTCGCAAGTACCGGGTACGTGGTGGAGCACCTTTGTAGGAATAGTCAGCTCACGTGATAATTTGATCCATAGGAGTTGATGGTCGGGACCACAGGTGAATGACTTGGAGCGCGGTGGCTCGCCAGTTGCCACAGATCGACTAACCATGTTTAAAATATCGTTTTTTTTAGCGGGGTTAAGAGTTCTGATTTTCAATGGCGCGTTATAAGTAGTAAGTAGTTTTTAGAACGATTGGTATGGAGCGAAAATGGAATTCATAGTACTACGTACCTCCTTGGTGTATGGTTGTATGGTTTTTTTTTTGCGATGGAGGTTGTATGGGTTTATGTTGCGAGATGTTGAACCTGGTAGTTCTAGGGCAAATACTATGGTTTAGATTTAGATGCTCATTTTCTTTAATGAAAATCGGAAGGGGAAACCCTTCTTCGATTAAAAAAACTACTACCTCCATTCTGGTTTACTAGTCCCCATCATACTTTGGGTCAAAGTTTGTCCATGAACTTTACTTGTAAAATGTGAATGGAAAACGAGATTTTGTTATACCCAAACAAAAAAGGACTGGAGGGAGTGATTGCTCTGACAAGGACTGGAGGCATTGAACCGGTATAGCTTCTGCCTGTTCGCACGCCATGCCGACGCGTGGATGTAACTTCACTTAATTCCGTCAAACATCGCGCCTCCCACGACCTTCGCCTCCCTCGCGCGGTTGCGCCCTTTGAGACTTCGACCGGCTATAAATGAGCAATTTTTTTGCCTGTTTTAGACAAGCAATTTTTTTGCCTACTCCGCATGCATGATACTCCCTCTGGTCCTTTTTACTCCCGTCAACTGTTTGCAAAGTGTTTGACCAAATTTATACTTTTTTTGAACACCACCTTATATTAATTAACCAGCCACACCAGTACACTCATTCGATACAATATTCACCACACAGGGCGATACGTTATTTACAAGAATACCATCTAATCTATTGTTAAAGCTATACTTAGCGATTAAGTGTGCCACCTTATTGGCCGGACGGCTAATCTTTGACAATTGAAGATTGTTGATCAACTTCGAGATGCTCAATGCTTTCATCTTCAGGTCACGCATAGCAGACCTGTCAACGCTTTGACAGGCATCAATGAAATCCCACGACCAAATTTATACTAAAAATATCAATATCTACAATACTCCCAAAACACTTAGGCATGGTGCATTAACTTCTACCTCGTTTCTTGTTTCTTGACATATCAACCAATAGGAGATGTGGGTGTGCATGCTTTTAATGACTTGAGACTACCAAACACGACATGCAGTGGTTAGTTCATTGCATGCAATGCTATTAATTAGCAAATAAACATTAAGATCTCTCGTTTTCCCCTCCTCCTTGGTCACAGTGCACAATCTAAGATGACTTGCTCACCTAGACGGAGGGAGTACTGATTATAATGATTATAAGAACTACGTTTTATAATGAGTGTAAAAATATTGATTTGACATTGTGAATGTTGACACATTGTGGAATAGTTTTTGAAGTCTGCAAAAGTACTCAACTAGTGTTGTCGTTCTCCACAAAAAAATGTGTTTACCAATGCATGCATGAACACTAGTTACTCTAACCCCCCTCTCTTCTTTAATTCTTTGCCACATCAGCATGTTTGCTATTCCCGTGTGCATGATACCAGCTAAGATACCACCATTATGGCCAGCCTTAATCATCGCATGCAATAATTTAGTGCACCTTGAAATATGAACATGTGTGGGGCGTGTTTGTTTTTAATGACTTGAGACTATACCTAGCCCGACATGCAAGATGACTTATTATGCACCGTTCCCCATACCTGTAGGAAGCCCGTTTGTCTCCAAATCTTTTCCTCTCCATGTGTGGAAACAATATGCCTGCCAAACTCTCCTTCTCCCTCCGGCGGTCCCACCACTCCACCCCGTGTGAAAAAAATCTGCATGCATGACTCTCCTCCCCCACGCTCGTTCAATCCGTTGTGACCAGCAATATTTCCACCCCTTCACTCCCCCGTAATTTACTCCAACAAATATGCCCACGTAGCTGTTACTTAACTGCAGGTGCATTCGGTCACTGACATATGGGCCCAACAGGGGTCTAGCCCACATGTCAGTGACGCAACTGGACCGGCAGTTAAGTCAGTGCAGCTCAGTCCATATCTTACGTAGGTGTGCCATTGCTCGCTATAAATACTGCGCCTCCCACGACATCGCTATCTCCTCCCCCTCACGTTCACGTTCATCGCTATCTCCTCCCCTTCCCTCTCACGTCGACCACCATGGCATCGCCCTCCCAAGCCCTAGGAGCCCCTCGCTGCACCGCGCGGACGGTCATGCATTGCCGCTCCGTTCCTCGCCGCCACTAGTCGAGGAGGACGCGTCGGTGTTCCGCTCCTCGCCGCTACGCGATGCATCGCCGTTCCGTTGCTCGCCGCCACTAGTCGAGGAGGACGCGTCGGCGTTCCGCTCCTCGCCGCGACGCGACACGTCGCCGTTCCATTGCTCGCCGCCACTAGTCGAGGAGGGCGCGTTGGCGTTCTGCTCCTCGCCGCGACGCGTCGAGGTGGAGCGCCGGCGTTCCCAATCTCGCCAGCACGCGCTGGAGGACGCGTCGGCTCCCCACTACGAGGAGAATGCCGCGCCGCCCGCCGAGCCCCCCAGCCTTGAGGAGCTTTGGAAAGAAATGGATGTCGCCTTGTGGGAGGCTTTGCCTCCAGTAGAGCGCGCCAAAATAGAGGCGGAGAAGAAGGCCGAGGAAGAGAAGCGCACCGCGGAACAAGCTGCCTGGGAGGCCTATGTCGCGTCCGAGAGAGTCAGGCAATTGGCTCTTTGGCAGAAGGCTCGTCCGAGGGCCGTGAGGGTGGCGGAGGACGCCCGTGCCGACGCCCTGAGTGCAGTCGGGCCCAAGCGCCTCATCTATGCTTGGCGGTACGTGGACCGGGTGCACGCTTCCAGCGAGGAGGAGTACCTGTTGGCACCGGATCACCACACCGGTGAGATCGCGCTCGCCCGCCGGCAAGCCACCGATCAGCACCTCGCGAGTTGCGAGGCTGAGGAAGAGGCGTTGTGTCGGCGCGCTAGGAAACGGCCGCGCACCAGGGCACTCGTGGCGCGCTGCAAGCGCTCCTGCGAGCGCCGTGGCTTTTAGGAGGAGTATAATTTTTTTTGTAAGGCGATCTCATTAGTTTTGGGACGCAAATGATAAATCCCGAACGTTCAGGAATGTTTAGCGTCCTTAATTAAGTATGTAAAAGGGAAAGTTTGGAAACCTTGTGTATTCGTACGCATTTTGCAAGTACGTGCATATAGCACAAACTTTACTATATACTATCGCACTACACGTCTCTTTCGATATATGCTTGTAGACTGTGCTACTCCCTCCGTCCAGGTCAATAAGTCATCTTCGGTTGTGCACCGTGACCAAGAAGGAGGGAAGACTTATACACCTAGACGGAGGGAGTACTACTATTACTTATGTACGTGCAAATGCACGTTTTAACATTACGATGCGGTTTTTGTAAAAGTAGAAAAACAGCACTTGTCAAGCTTGTGAAACGATTCAATGCAAAACAAATGCAAAAATGCTCGTTTGATTGTTTACTTTTAGCTTCCTTCTCTGTGGTTATTTCTCTGTCGTACTTTGTACGGAGTATCTCACTGGTTGGAAAGGCATGCAAATTTCCAAACCGCTTCCTACACCCTGTATCTCACTGGTTGCCAGCGTTGACGTTGTCGCCCATGTCAAGGATGAGGTTGCCGAGGTCGGGGAAGAAGTCGTCGTTCGCGAAGTCGTCGCTGCCAGCAGTCGCGCGAGTGCACTCCACAAAAACCTGATCACCCCTCTCCTGTACAGGATCACGAGAGGCGGGGTTCCGGAGGCCTGCTGTCCCTTCTCCCGGTGCACACCGAAAGGAGGGATGGAGAAGACTTGCTTGGCGGCGCAATGATCTGGAACGGTGGTGAGAAACTATATAGTGCAGGCCGGGTAGGTCGTGGGAGTATAGCTCTGTCCTCGGCTCGGCTCAATCCTGCAACCCGCGGCGCGTCGTGATGAGGCGTGGCATGGCGAGGCGAGCGAGGAGGAGGAGCGCGCATGTAGGTCTCCTCTTCTCATGCTCATACAAGTGGTAGAAGAGCTCACCTTATAAAGGCCTACTAGCAAAATTCCAACATCGACCAGGCCGTCCATGAAATGGGAGTGGCTGTAGGGGACGTTGCGCCAGTTGAATATATGAGCAATTTACTACGAGATTTAATCCGAATAAGCACAAAATAAATCATGACGGCTATAATAGAGATGAAACTAATCATGTGGACTAGCATAGTAGTAGGATACAGAGTAGAAACATGAGTTCTACCACGATTTCGATCAGGACAGACAGAAACACATATGGTGCAACGGGAGCAGCACCGTTGGCGTTGAGGTTGTCGCCCATGTCCAAACACCACGTAGACACGGTCTTTGAGCACGGTTCGTAGTTGTTCCACGCTCGGGCATTTAAGTTTGTAACTATTTTAGATTAGAATATACTACTCCTCCGGTGCTAGTAGTAGAGCAGAGTCCTACTCTACTACTCTACTCAAGCAAGTTAGGGCATAGCATTGTAGGGAGTACTAGTACTGTGATCACTCAAGCAAGTTGTCTGGCATCGACATGACCCTACGCTGCTGGTATGTGTCTCGTAAGTCAAGCGGCGTGCTGTAGTCATCATCACCTGTCCACTTCCCGCAGCACATATTCGCTTCTCCATCTTTGTCCGCACATAATCTCGTCCAATCTTCCATCCCCGCTAAGGCGCCTTCCCCCCTCGTCCGAAACCCAAGCACTAACAATGGCAGAATCGAGCAGCGTCCGCCGAAAGAGTGGCTGGAATTCGCTCCCCACAGAGGTAATCAAGCTCATTGTTTCGCGTGTGGACAATCTCAGTACCATGCCGCGTGCTCATCGGGGCTGTACCGTTTACTCAAAGCCCTCAGGCTGAAGCTTTTTAAGCCAGCTCCTTGCTTGCTGATGCCGTCTGATCTTCAGAAACGGCATGTCACGTAGCATAACGATCGTAGGGTGGTGAGCATCGACCCCCTTGACTGCGATCCGATCCCCGTCAGCCTCAACTACATTAACGGTATGTACTGGGTCGGCATGAACACGTCTTGGATGGTGCTCGTCGACGGTCGCGGCAGCTGGATGCTCATGGAGGTCTACACCCGTCGATTGATCCCCCTTCCTTCGATTAACACTCCACTGCTTTGGAACCGCGGCCTAGAATACTCGGAATCTTACAGTAGCCAACATGATACCAAGTTTGATTTGCTCAAGGTTGTAATCTGCCAAGTGCCCACAAGATCTGCGAATTATAAAGACTTCAGGCTAATTGCGTTCTTCAACCGCGGTCTCGCCTATCTGATAGGTCACTGTGGTAAGTGGATAAATCTGCACGTCCATCGTAGGATCATACATCCTCCATGGTTCTCTGATGCCATTGAACACAAGGGCTTCACTTACGCTGTCGACTCCTTCTATGGCTGGACGTATTGTGGCCTACTCCAGTCATCGCTACAAACGGCTGTTACAGCAGTATGTTACTTTCCTATGATATCATGATGGCTTGCTTATATTACTGTCAACATTTGCTGAAAAAATATTCATGCTCATAACATGTTGTTCTTAAGATTGACTAAACCAAGAGCCCTTTTTTATTTGACTCCAACTTGATATGATGTTGTAGGCCGCCTGGTGTCCCTACCCTTCCTAATCCCAGAACGTTTCAAAGAAAAGCGGCATGGCAGTTGCAGGTGGTTCCTGGCTCGATCAGACGACGTCGAAAGATTGATGATCGTTCGCACGTACCGGATGTGCTGTTTCACGAAATACAATCACAGTCACTGCAAGGTCTTTGAGCAGGATCCCAGCTTCTCTGGGCCTTCAGGAATTTTTGACTGGAGGCTGGTAAGTAGCCTTGGTACACGCTCTCTGTTTGTCGGACTGAATTATCCGATTAACCAGGAGATAACCGACGACAAGGATCATGATGGCAGCGCGGTTTCGTTCATCAGGCAAAACTGTGTGTACACAGCATACCATGCGTCTCTGCATGCACCATACCCTGATATGTGCCGCCACGCTCTGCAGCCCAAAGTAGGAGAGAGGGCCGCAAGTATCAGACTTCGACCTGCTGGCTGGAGTTTCCCCCGTCAGGCACCCATCTAGTTCAAGCCGTCAGCCAATCTCCACAGCTTAATAAATAGTAACGTCTAACTAAGCTAGTTAGTTAGATGCGTACACTTGGTGTAGTAGGATCTTTATTTAGTTTGATGCATACACTTGTTCTTTTTTGGTAGCCCTTTTGTAATGATGGCTGATGTTTGGTTTGGAAGAGAGAGCTGCGTCTTCACTCTTCTGGCCTGCTTACTGCTTCTGTTGCACCCCAGCCCTGGTTGCTGCTCCTGCTGTTTTCAATGTACAATCAGTAGTATATTTTGTCTGTTGGTTGAATAAATGTGTTGTTAGAACGACAAACACAATGTTTTGGAAGTCGTTGCACGGTTCGATCCTTTAGTCCCCCGTACCGTACGTAGCGCATACTATTTATCGTATGGAACATATTTTTTTTGAAACTCGGAACACATTTTCCACTTGTTGATAACATGCAGCCCATTGATGAAGGCCCAATAGAGAAGCCCATAATTAACTGGAAGGGAGGCTCTCACATGAATCCGGCCCAGGTACATGCTCATGGTCCCCTTAACATAAATAAGTAAATAAATAAATAAAGCTAAATGCTCATGCACCAGTTCTTTGGGAAAATAGGTAGCCTAGTATTTCTTTTTGAAGAATACCCAAGCTAGGCCTATTTGTTTTCTCCGAATTACTGGGCTGCAAATCTTTCAAGATGAGGAGGGATGCATTCCGGCCTGGCTTAAGAGTATGGTCAATGTATGTTAAAAGTAATATCAAAAGGGGTTGAAAATTCCAAAAAAATTATAGCAAATGGGATATAAGTTTCTTTTTTGTTTTTGTTCTTCACTGATATCTTATACGTATTTCATTGGATTTAACATGACATAGTACAAATTTATTTTTAAATTTGTTTTAGTATGGCTATTAATTTTTGGATTAAGAATATTTCGTTCCCCAGCAAAAATTTGCGAATTTTCAAAATTTCCCACATATTTAGTTAATTTTTTGACCCTGGTACTGACCAGAAAATGGCCAGCAATTCTAAAAATGGAAAACGGGCTGCAATAAATTCCATATGAATTAGAAAATGAGTAAACATTATAAAAATAATAGCAAATGGGCTGTACACGCCACAGATTTCGAGGCTGACTTGTTTACGCAAGGCTTTGTCAGTGAATGATGTCTACTACACAACCGTCTTCTTTTAGACGTTGTTGGGCCTCCAAGTGCAGAGGTTTGTAGGACAGTAGCAAATTTCCCTCAAGTGGATGACCAAAGGTTTATCAATCCGTAGGAGGCGTAGGATGAAGATGGTCTCTCTCAAGCAACCCTGCAACCAAATAACAAAGAGTCTCTTGTGTCCCCAACACACCCAATACAATGGTAAATTGTATAGGTGCACTAGTTCGGCGAAGAGATGGTGATACAAGTGGTATATGGATAGTAGATAAAGGTATTTGTAATCTGAAAATATAAAAACAGCAACGTAACTAATGATAAAAGTAAGCGTAAACGGAATTGCAATGCTAGGAAATAAGGCCAAGGGTTCATACTTTCGCTAGTGCAAGTCCTCTCAACAATAATAGCATAATTGGATCACATAACTATCCCTCAACATGCAACAAAGAGTCACTCCAAAGTCACTAATAGCAGAGAACGAACGAAGAGATTATGGTAGGGTACGAAACCACCTCAAAGTTATTCTTTCCAATCAATCCGTTGGGCTATTCCTATAAGTGTCACAAACAGCCCTAGAGTTCATACTAGAATAACACCTTAAGACACAAATCAACCAAAACCCTAATGTCACCTAGATACTCCAATGTCACCTCAAGTATCCGTGGGTATGATTATACGATATGCATCACACAATCTCAGATTCATCTATTCAACCAACACAAAGGACCTCAAAGAGTGCCCCAAAGTTCTACCAGAGAATCACGACGAAAACGTGTGCCAACCCCTATGCATAGGTTCATGGGCGAAACCCGCAAGTTGATCACCAAAACATACATCAAGTGAATCACGTGATATCCCATTGTCACCACAGATATCCACGGCAAGACATACATCAAGTGTTCTCAAATCTTTAAAGACTCAATCTGATAAGATTACTTCAAAGGGGAAACTCAATTCATTACAAGAGAGAAGAGGGGGAGGAGAAACATAGGATCCAACTACAATAGCAAAGCTCGCGATACATCAAGATCGTATCACCTCAAGAACACGAGAGAGAGAGATCAAACACATAGCTACTGGTACATACCCTCAGCCCCGAGGGAGAACTACTCCCTCCTTGTCATGGGGAGCACCGGGATGATGAAGATGGCCACCGGAGAAGGATTGCCCCCTCCGGCAGGGTGTCGGAACGAGTCTAGATTGGTTTTCGGTGGCTACGAAGGCTTCTGGCGGCGGAACTCCCGATCTAATCTCTGTTCTGGAAGTTTTAGGTCACGTTGGTATATATGGGTGCAGGAGGTACGTCGGTGGAGCTACGGGGGCCCCACTAGGGCAGGGGGCGCGCCCCCACCCTCGTGAGCACCTCCCGTATCTTCTGACGTGGGGTCCAAGTCCATCAGGTGGGTTTCCTTCCAAAAATAACTTCTCTAGTTGATTTCGTTCCGTTTCGACTCCGTCTGAAATTCCTTTTCTTCAAAACACTGAAATAGGCATAAAACAACAAATCTGGGCTGGGCCTCCGGTTAATAGGTTAGTCCCAAAAATAATATAAAAGTGGATAATAAAGCCCAATATTGCCTAAAACAGTAGATAATATAGCATGGAGCAATCAAAAATTATAGATACGTTGGAGACGTATCAAGCATCCCCAAGCTTAATTCCTGCTCGTCCTCGAGTAGGTAAATGATAAAAAAGATAATTTTTGATGTGGAATGCTAGTTGGCATAATTTCAATGTAATTCTTCTTATTTGTGGCATGAATATTCAGACCCATAAGATTCAAGACAAAAGTTCATATTGACATAAAATAATAATACTTCAAGCATACTAACAAAGCAATCATGTCTTCTCAAAATAACATGGCCAAAGAAAGCTATCCCTACAAAATCATATAGTCTGGCAATGCTCCATCTTCACCACACAACATATTTAAATCATGCACAACCCCGATGACAAGCCAAGAAATTGTTTCATACTTTTGATGTTCTCAAACTTTTTCAATCTTCACGCAATACATGAGCGTGAGCCATGGATATAGCACTATAGGTGGAATAGAGTGGTGGTTGTGGAGAAGACAAAAAGGGAGAAGATAGTCTCACATCGACTAGGCGTATCAACGGGCTATGGAGATGCCCATCAATAGATATCAATGTGAGTGAGTAGGGATTGCCATGCAACGGATGCACTAGAGCTATAAGTATATGAAAGCTCAACAAAAGAAACTAGTGGGTGTGCATCCAACTCGCTTGCTCACGAAGACCTAGGGCATTTTGAGGAAGCCCATCATTGGAATATACAAGCCAAGTTCTATAGTGAAAGATTCCCACTAGTATATGAAAGTGACAACATAGGAGACTCTCTATCATAAAGATCATGGTGCTACTTTGAAGCACAAGTGTGGTAAAAGGATAGTAGCATTGCCCTTTTTTTATTTGGCCTTTCCCCCTTTTTTATTTGGCCTTTTTTGGGGGACAATGCTCTATTGAATGATGATCATCACACTTCTATTTATTTACAACTCAATGATACAACTCGATACTTAGGACAAGATAGGACTCTATATGAATGCCTCCGACGGTGTACCGGGATGTGCAATGATGCATGAGTGACATGTATGAAAGAATTATCAATGGTGGCTTTGCCACAAATACGATGTCAACTACATGATCTTGCTAAGCAATATGACAATGATGAAGCGTGTCATAATAAATGGAACGGTGGAAAGTTGCATGGCAATATATCTCGGAATGGCTATGGAAATTCCATAATAGGTAGGTATGGTGGCTGTTTTGAGGAAGGTAAATGGTGAGTTTATGGTACCGGCGAAAGGTGCCCGGTACTAGAGAGGCTAGCAAGGGTGGAAGGGTGACAGTGCGTATAATCCATGGACTCAACATTAGTCATAAAGAACTCATATACTTATTGCAAAAATCTACAAGTTATCAAAGCAAAGTATTACGCGCATGCTCCTAGGGGGATAGATTGGTAGGAAAATACCATCGCTCGTCCCCGACCGCCACTCATAAGGAAGACAATCAATAAATAAATCATGCTCCGACTTCATCACATAACGGTTCACCATACGTGCATGCTACGGGAATCACAAACTTCAACACAAGTATTTCTCAAATTCATAACCACTCAACTAGCATGACTCTAATATCACCATCTCCATATCTCAAAACAATTATCAAGTATCAAACTTCTCATAGTATTCAACACACTCATAAGAGAAATTTATTATTCTTGAATACCTAGCATATTAGGATTTTAAGCAAATTACCATGCTATTTAAGACTCTCAAAATAATCTAAGTGAAGCATGAGAGTTCATCTATTTCTTCAAAATAAAACTACCACCATGCTCTAAAAGATATAAGTGAAGCACTAGAGCAAATGACAAACTACTCCGAAAGATTTAAGTGAAGATCAATGAGTAGTCGAATAATTATGCAACAATGTGAAGACTCTCTAACATTTAATAATTTCAGATCTTGGTAATTTATTCAAACAGCAAGAAAAGAAAAATAAAATGACATCTAAGAATAGCAAACATCATGTGAAGAAGCAAAAACTTAGGATCAACCGATACTAACCGATAGTTGTTGAAGAAGAAAGGTGGGATGCCAACCGGGGCATCCCTAAGCTTAGACGCTTGAGACTTCTCGAAATATTATCTTGGGGTGCCTTGGTCATCCCCAAGCTTGAGCTTTTGTGTCTCCTTAATTCCTCTCATATCACGGTCTCCCTAAATCTCAGAAGCTTCATCCACACAAAACTCAACAAGGACTCGTGAGATAAGTTAGTATAAACCATTGCAAAAACCTTATCATACTCTACTGTAGAAAATCACTAAAATTATTATTCAACATTGCATACTAAAGGCCTCTGCATATTTAATAGTCCTATCCTCAAATAGAATCATTAAAGAAGCAAACATATGCAAACAATGCAAACATAACAGCAATCTGCCTAAACAGGATAGTCTGTAAAGAATGCAGCAACATCCATACTTTCCTAACTCCAAAAATTATGAAAGAAAATTCCCACTGTATTAAATTTATCAGAGCTTAATATGCAAAAGGTTTCAACATTTTATCACATTCTGAATTTTCTAGGGAATTATTGCAACAGCGGTAAACTTTCTGTTTTCAAACAGCAACATGTATACTTGTAACATAGGCATAGTAAAGGCTATCAGTGCCACTTTTATTGAAATAAAAGATGCAAAACATTGTTATAAATAACAGCAAGCAAATCCTAACAAAATAAATTGATGCTCCAAGCAAAACACATATCATGTGGTGAATAAAAATATAGCTCCAAGTAAAGTTACCGATGAACGAAGACGAAAGAGGGGATGCCTTCCGGGGCATCCCCAAGCTTAGGCTCTTGGTTGTCCTTGAATATTACCTTGGTGTGCCTTGGGAATCCCCAAGCTTAGGCTCTTGCCACTCCTTATTCCGTAGTCCATCGAATCCTTACCCAAAACTTGAAAACTTCACAACACAAAACTTAAAGTAGAAAACTCGTAAGCTCCGTTAGTATAAGAAAGCAAATCACCATCATAAGGTACTGTAATGAACTCATTCTAAATTCATATTGGTGTAATATATACTGTATTCCAACTTCTCTATGTTTCATACCCTCCGATACTACTCATAGATTCATCAAAATAAGCAAACAACACATCGAAAACAGAATCTGTCAAAAACAGAACAGTCTGTAGTAATCTGGATCAAATGCAAACTTATGGAACCCCAAAAATTCTAAAATAAATTTCTGGACCTGATGAATTTATCTATTAATCATATTCAAAAAGAATTAACTAAATAGCACTTTCTAAGTAAAAATGGCAGCAATTCTCGTGAGCGCTAAAGTTTCTGTTTTTTACAGCAAGATCAACAAGACTTTCCCCAAGTCTTCCCAAAGGTTCTACTTGGCACAAACACTAATTAAAAACAAAAAAAACACATCAAAGTTATTCTTTCCAATCAATCTGTTGGGCTATTCCTATAAGTGTCATAAACAGCCCTAGAGTTCATACTAGAATAACACCTTAAGACACAAATCAACCAAAACCCTAATGTCACCTAGATACTCCAATGCCACCTCAAGTATCCGTGGGTATGATTATACGATATGCATCACACAATCTTAGATTCATATATTCAACCAACACAAAGGACCTCAAAGAGTGCCCCAAATTTCTACCGGAGAATCACGACGAAAACATGTGCCAACCCCTATGCATAGGTTCATGGGCGGAACCCGCAAGTTGATCACCAAAACATACATCAAGTGAATCACGTGATATCCCATTGTCACCACAGATATCCATGGCAAGACATACATCAAGTGTTCTCAAATCTTTAAAGACTCAATCCGATAAGATTACTTCAAAGGGGAAACTCAATTCATTACAAGAGAGAAGAGGGGGAGGAGAAACATAGGATCCAACTATAATAGCAAAGCTCGCGATACATCAAGATCGTATCACCTCAAGAACACGAGAGAGAGAGATCAAACACATAGCTACTGGTACATACACTCAGCCCCGAGGGAGAACTACTCCCTCCTCATCATGGGGAGCACCGGGATGATGAAGATGGCCACCGGAGAAGGATTGCCCCCTCCGGCAGGGTGCCAGAACGGGTCTAGATTGGTTTTCGATGGCTACGGAGGCTTCTGGCGGCGGAACTCCCGATCTAATCTCTGTTCTGGAAGTTTTAGGTCACGTAGGTATATATGGGTGTAGGAGGTACGTCGGTGGAGCTACGGGGGCCCCACGAGGCAGGGGGCGCGCCCTAAGGGGGTGGGCGCGCCCCCACCCTCGTGAGCACCTCCCGTATCTTCTGACGTGGGGTCCAAGTCCATCAGGTGGGTTTCCTTCCAAAAATAACTTCTCTAGTTGATTTCGTTCCATTTCGACTCCGTCTGATATTCCTTTTCTTCAAAACACTGAAATAGGCATAAAACAACAAATCTGGGCTGGGCCTCCGGTTAATAGGTTAGTCCCAAAGGTAATATAAAAGTGGATAATAAAGCCCAATATTGCCTAAAAAAGTAGATAATATAGCATGGAGCAATCAAAAATTATAGATACGTTGGAGACGTATCAGTGAACACCTGATTCTAGCAGCAGTTAGTGTTGGATGTCCATCCAACGGCCGACGTGCTTCTTCAATCTCTGATCTTCCTGCTCCAGCCGCCTAAACTAGCGCCGGCGGGACTGCCTGCTCCCTCCTCTTGTGGCCCGTTGTGATGCCGCGCAGGCTTCCCCGGCCCACCCTACTCCCTCCGCCGGCCTGGCCGCACGCAATCAACTGCCTCCTTATTATTCAAAAAAAAATGATTCCTCCCACTGACATCTGGGGCGCACCGGCTGGGAGGTGACCTGTGGGCCTACTAAGTTGACGCGTACGCAGGGCTTGTCAACTTAGTCAACAAACAATTCTAGCAGTAGTAACCGTTGGATTTGAATCGAACGGTCCTGCTGCTTCTTCAATCGTTGCTCTTCTTGCACCAGCCGCCCAAACCAGCGCCGGGGAGACCGCCTGCTCCTACCTCCAGTGGCCGACTGTGCTGCCAATGAGGCCTCATCGCCCCTACTACTCCCACCACTAGCCAGGCCCTGCGGCGACGGCAGCCTCACACCGCAGCCGAACCAGTGAACCCTCATACTCCTCTCCGCGTGGGCATCCACTGCCACGTCTTCCCCGGCTCCACGTAGTCCCCTTCCTAGGCCTCGCCGTCGTCCACCGCCTTGGTGCTCTCGGCATGGCATGGTCAACGTGGTCAATGACATTCCATCAGAAGAGTACTGCACGTGGAGAGGCTGACAGCTGGGTCCACGGCCACAGCCCAGTTTTTTGTGATTTCCCAAGTAAGTCGCTTTGTCAAGCCTGTTGGGTTGCAAATCTTTCAAGACAAGGAGAGCTTTCATTCGACTGGCCGAGAAAATGGCCCATCAGTAATGAGAAATGGGCTGTACATTTTTAAAACACATCAAACCGGCAATTAGTTTCAAATATCTTTTTTTCACTTCGAGATTTGAAATTACATTAATTTTTATGTGTGGAGAATTTGTTGGATTTTATATTGATATACATTTATTTTTAAAATCAGTTTGAATGTGAGTCGAAATTTCGGGATTAAAAACAGTTCGGACCGCACCGAAACATGAAAAATTTCGTATAATTTTTTAACCGTGGCCACAATATGGGCTGTAATGCTAACAAAAAGAATATGGGCTCCAAAAAAACCCTTAATAATTAGCAAATGGGTTGTAAATTACTAGAAATAATGGCAGATGGGCTGTATGCTGTTTTCCACAGATTTGAGGCTTTTCTAAAAAAAGGTTGACGCACAAGCAGTGACTGTTGGATGGCCATCCAACGGCCGTCGTGCTTCTTCAATCCCTGCTCTACCTGCTCCAGCTACTCAAACAGGCACTGGCGGGACTGCCTGCTCCCTCCTCCTGGCGGCTGGCTCTGCTGCCGCGCAGGCCTCACCGCCCCACCGTACTCCCATCGCTGGCCTAACCATCCCTCTACTCACCCACACCTGCTGTTATTCTCCGGCGACGGCAGATGAACCAGTAAACCCTCGTACAATCGTACTCCCCTCCACGTGGGAAACAACTGCTGAGTCTTCCCTACCTCCGTGTCATTCCCTTCCTAGGCCTCGCCGTCGTCCACCACCCTGGTGCTCTTGGCGCGGCCTGGTCAACATGGTCAACGACCGACATGCATCTGAAGTGGACTTTACGTGGAGAGGCTGACAACTGGGTCCACGGCCGCACGCAAGGAAATGCCTCCTTATTATGCGCAAAATAATGATTCCTCCACCTGACATCAGGGACCCACCGAAAGGGCCTCTGTATTTCACTAAAAAAACGTTACCGCCGCTGACAGCTCGGACCCACCAGCTATATCTTCGCACGCAAGGAAGTGCCTCCTTATTACGCACAAAAAAAAGAATACTCCCCCTATTAGCTAGGACCCAGTATAGTGGCAGGCTGACTTGTGGGCCTACTAAGTTGATGGGGACGGAGGGCTTTGTCAACTTAGTCAATATGCATGATTCTAGCTCCAGTGACTGTACGATGTCCATCCAGCGGCCGTAGTGCTTCTTCAACCTCTGGTCTTCTTGCTCCAGCCGCCCAAACCAGCGCCGGTCGTGCCTCGTGCTCCTGCCTCCCATGGCCGGCTGCGATGCGACGGAGGCCTCACCGCCCCCTACTACTCCCACCGCTGGCCAGGCCATCCCTCTACTCACCCACACCCCCTGTTATTCTGCGATGACGACAGCCTCACACCGCAGCAAACCAGTGAACCCTCATACTCCTCTACGCGTGGGCATCCACTGCCGCGTCTTCCCCGGCTCCGTGTCGTCCCTAGGCCTCGCCGTCATCCACCGCCCTGGTGCTCTCGGCGCGGCATGGTCAACGTGGTCAAGGAACGGCTTCCATCGAACGTGGACTGTACATGGAGAGGCTGACAGCTGGGTCCATGGCCGTAGCAAGGAAGTGCCTCCTTATTACGTGAAAAATAATTATTCCTCCACCTGACAGCGGGACCCACCGGACGGGTCACCGTATTTCGCCCCCTGACTGTTGGGACCCACCAGCTACATCTTCGCACGCAAGGAAGTGCCTGACAGTCGGGACCCACCTGGTCGAAGCATACATAGCGTTGTCATTCTGGTCGCGAACATGTACGTACATATATACTGGTCGATGTAGAGGCGCGCACGTGTCGTAGTAGAGGCGGTCAGGGTGCAAGAAAGAAAATACGGCCACGTATGTGTACATACGGGCGGGGTCTCGAACGCCTACTCGTGCATACGTACGGCCAGGGCTCGTGTACATGGCTGGGTCAGAACGGATAAATAGCGTCGTCGTTGTGTTCCTGGGGAGGCAACGAATGCGTCGTGTTCATGGGGAGGCAACGGAATGCGTCGTGTTCATGGGGAGGCAACGGAATGCGTCGTGTTCATCGGGAGGGCTTGGACGCAACAGGCGATGGAAACGAGGCCTGGCGTACCGCAGAACAGAGGAAATGGCCTTGTGTTTGACCGGCCACGTTCGAAACGGGATCCTGTTCATCGGGAGGGGTGTGGCGTACCGCAAAATGGAGGAGACGGACCTCCTACGGTCGAAACGGGGGTCCTGTTGATCGGGAGGGGTGTGGCGTACCGCAAAACGGAGGAAACGGACCTCCTACGGTTGAAACGGGGGTCCTGTTGATCGGGAGGGGTGTGGCGTACCACAAAACGAAGGAAAAGGACTTGTGTTGGAGCGCTACGGTCGAAACGGGGGTCCTGTTCATCAGGAGGGGTGTGGCGTACCGCAAAACGGGACTCCACAGGATACTGTTCGTCTCCACCGTCGGCCTCCTCCAGCCTCCACTAGCTCCTGTTCATCCATCCTCCACGGGCTCCTGTTCATCCAGCCTCCACGGGCTCCTGTTCATCCAGCCTCCACTGCCCGCTACTCCACCGGCTACTGTTCAACCACCCCTCCACCGTCTACTGTTCATCCAGCCCTCCACACCATGGGGTCCTGTTCAACCACCCCTCCACGGGCACCCCTCCACCGTCTACTGTTCATCCAGCCCTCCACACCACGAGGTCCTGTTCAACCACCCCTCCATGGGCACCCCTCCATCGTCTACTGTTCATCCAGCCCTCCACCACACCACGGGGTCCTGTTCATCCAGTGGCAACGCCACCGCTCACTGTTCATCCAACCCCCCCGCCCCGCAATGCTCACTGTTCATCCCAGAGGCAGCATCGATTGGCTTCAGTTAGCGGCCGTAGAGAAGGAATCACTCGATCGGGTTCAGTTAACATCCATCGATCGATCTCTCGGGTTCAGTAACGCGTAGCCTGCAGTGCAATCGCTCGGGTTCAGTTAGAGCCCAACGCCTCGCTCAGGTTCAGTTAGAGCCAAAGCCTCGCACACACGCGTGTACGTGTACGAGAGAAACGCGCATCGCTCGGCTCCCGACCTCCCATCGTAACCGGGAACTCCCCGAAATTTTCCTCCCCCTCGCTTCTACCACCGTTTTTTCCGTCATGGACGGCCCAAAGAATGTCATGCAGCTGCGTCTCCGGCCTGCCCAGGACGAAAAGCCCATTTTCTGTCATGATTTTTTGTCATAGAAGTAGGAGCCCACCACATCTATGATGATACCGGGTTTTGTCACAATTATCGTCATAGAAGTGTCATATGTATGACAGGAAAAAATTTCGTTCGACTCAAAATGTCACGGATGTGTCTTTTTTTGTAGTGAATAGTAGTAGATGCAGAATCATTTCGGTCTACTTGTCACTGAAGTGATTCCTATATACATGATCATGCCTAGATATTCTCATAAGTATTCGCTTTTCTATCAATTGCTCGACAGTAATTTGTTCACCCACCGTAGAATTTGCTATCTTGAGAGAAGTCACTAGTGAAACCTATGCCCCCCGGGTCTATCTTCCATCATATTATTTCCATATCAATTTGCTATTTCTATTACCATTTATTTTGCAATCTTTATTTTCAAATCTATATCATAAAAATACCAAAAATATTTATCTTATTATCTCTATCAGATCTCACATTCGTAAGTGTCCGTGAAGGGACTAACAACCCCTTTATCGTGTTGGTTGCGAGGTTCTTGTTTGTTTGTGCAGGTACTAGGTGACTTGTGTGTTACCTCCTACTGAATTGATACCTTGGTTCTCAAAAACTGAGGGAAATACTTACGCTACTGTGCTGCATCACCCTTTCCTCTTCAAAGGAAAACCAACGCATGCTCAAGAGGTAGCAAAGAGCAACTATCATAATTAAAGTCTTTGCAATCCAAAATAGTGGGTGCATCACTAGCTAAAGTTTTGACAATGTGATATTCACGTGATCCACTTGATGTATGTTTTGGTGATCAACTTGCGAGTTCCGTGACCTCGTGAACTTATGCATAGGGGTTGGCACACGTTATCGTCTTGACTCTTCGGTAGAAACTTTGGGACACTCTTTGAAGTTCTTTGTGTTGGTTGAATAGATGAATCTGAGATTGTGTGATGCATATCATATAATCATACCCACGGATACTTGAGGTGACATTGGAGTATCTAGGTGACATTAGGGTTTTGGTTGATTCGTGTATTAAGGTGTTATTCTAGTATGAACTCTAGGATATATTGAACAGAAAGAATAGCTTCGTGTTATTCTACTATGGACTCTTGAATAGATCGATCAGAAAGAATAACTTTGAGGTGGTTTCGTACCCTACCATAATCTCTTCGTTTGTTCTCCGCTATTAGTGACTTTGGAGTGACTCTTTGTTGCATGTTGAGGGATAGTTATATGATCCAATTATGTTATTATTGTTGAGAGAACTTGCACTAGTGAAAATATGAAACCTAGGCCTTGTTTCAACACATTGCAATACCATTTTCGCTCACTTTTATCATTAGTTACCTTGTTATTTTTATTTTTAGATTACAAAAACCTATATCTACCATCCATATTGCACTTGTATCACCATCTGTTTGCTGAACTAGTGCACCTATACAATTTACCATTGTATTGGGTGTGTTGGGGAAACAAGAGACTCTTTGCTATTTGGTTGCAGGGTTGTTTGAGAGAGACCATCTTCATCCTACGCCTCCCACGGATTGATAAACCTTAGGTCATCCACTTGAGGGAAATTTGCTACTGTCCTACAAACCTCTGCACTTGGAGGTCCAACAACGTCTACAAGAAGAAGGTTGTGTAGCAGACATCACAAGACTCTGTAGCCATGAAAAATCAATCTAGACCCTCTCCGGCACCCTACCGGAGGGGCCCATCATCACCAGAGGCCATCGAGGAGGAACCCGAAGGGGTCCATCATCACCATGTTGGCCAAGGACCAGAGGGAGAACCTCTCCCCATCTAGGGGGAGGCCATGGAGGAGGAAGCACAATGGGGAGACTCTCTCCCCTCTCTCTCGATGGCGCCAGAGTGTCGCTGGGGGAACCATTGCCGAAGTGATCATCTTCATTAACATCACCATTTTCATTACCTCCCTCATCTCTTTTACGCGGTCCACTCTCCCGCACCCTGCTGTAATCCCCCACTTGAACATGGTGCTTTATATGCTACATATTATGATCCAATGATGTGTTGCCATCCTATGATGTTTTGAGTAGATTTCTTTTATCTTTTGGGTTGATTGATGATCTAGGTTGGTTTGAATTGTATGTTATTTGGGTGATGTCCTATGGTTCCTTATGTGTCGCGCACACGTGAAGGATTCTCACCGTAGGGTGTTGCAATATGTTCATGATTCGCTTATAGAGGGTTGCTAGAGTGACAGAAGTTTAAACCCGAGTAAGGAGCTTGTTGCGTATGGGATAAAGGGGACTTGATACTTTAATTCGATGGTTGGGTTTTACCTTAATGATCTTTAGTAGTTGCGGACGCTTGCTAGAGTTCCAATCATAAGTGCATATGATCCAAGTAGATAAAGTATGTTAGCTTATGCCTCTCCCTCATATGAAATTGCAATAATGATTACCGATCTTGTTAACAATTTCCTAGGACAATTCCGCACACCGACCCATCATTATTCCACACTCGCTATTTGTAATATATTATAATATATTCCAACTTTATGTTAACATTATCTATTTTTATATTTTAGCTCTCTGATATCATGCAGAGTTATCCTCTTCATACCCACAACGTAGTTTATTTCTCGTTTTTAGATGGAAGCAAATGTTCGGTGTACGTAGAGTCATATAAGTGGCAGATAGGACTTGAGAGAATATTGATCTTACCTTTAGCTCCTTGTGGGTTCGACACTCCATACTTATCGCTTCCATCTTTGGAAATTGCTACGATGATTCCTTGCACTTGGGGATTATCAAGCTCTTTTCCGGCGCCATTGTCAGGGAGCAATAGCGTGGGGTTGATATTCTCGTGTGTGCTTGTTTGCTTTCTTCACTAAGTAGATTTTGTTTCCCTTTGTTTTTGTTTTATTTAGTTGTGGGTGACGGTGTCCTGGACTAGGGGGTACACACCACGTCGTCTCCTGATCAGCTGGATCGGGCCGAGGACCCCCATGGCGGTTCACTCATGGCCCACTTCAGGCAGCCCATGCTGCACATGAGGAAGATTCCACAAGACTTGATGATCAGCTGGATCTGGAGTCCGTTCGGGGCTCCGGAGAGGGGAATCCGTCGCCATCGTCATCATCAACCATCCTCCATCACCAATTTCATGATGCTCACCGCCGTGTGTGAGTAATTCCATTGTAGGCTTGCTGTATGGTGATGGGTTGGATGAGATTTATCATGTAATCGAGTTAGTTTTGTTAGGGTTTGATCCCTAGTATTCACTATGTGCTAATGCTTTGTTCTGGTACTCTATTAAAAGGATGCCTTAATATCCCTTAGTTTCCATTAGGACCCCGCTGCCACAGGAGTGTAGGACAAAAGATGTCATGCAAGTTCTTTTCCATAAGCACGTATGACTATATTCGGAATATATGCCTACATTACAATGATGAATTGGAGCTAGTTCTGTGTCACCCTATGTTATGACTATTACATGATGAACCGCATCCGGCATAATTCTCCATCACCGATCCATTGCCTATGAGCTTTCCATATATTGTTCTTCGCTTATTTAATTTTCCGTTGCTATTGCTATCATCACTACAAAAACATTACTTTTGCTACCGTTACCACTACTATCATATTACTTAATTTGCTACTAAATACTTTGCTGCAGATATTAAGTTTCCTGGTGTAGTTGAATTGACAACTCAGCTTCTAATACTTGAGAATATTCTTTGGCTCCCCTTGTGTCGAATCAATAAATTTGGGTTGAATACTCTACCCTCAAAAACTATTGTGATCCCCTATACTTGTGGGTTATCAAGACTATTTTCTGGCGCCGTTGCCGGGGAGCATAGCCTATTCTTTGAGTCACTTGGGATTTATATCTGCTTATCATTATGAAGAACTTGAGAGATCCAAAAACCAAGATTTATCCGTCAACTACGAGGGGAGGTAAGGAACTGCCATCTAGCTCTGCACTTGATTCACCTTCTGTTTTGAGTAAGCTTGCGACACCTAAACCTGCTTTTGTTATTCGTTCTGATATGTCGCATGTTATTGATGATGCCACTTCTGCTATGCATGATACTTATGATGAAACTACTTCTATGCTTGATACTACTGTGACACTTGGTGAATTTCTTGATGAACAGCTTGCTAGGGTTAGAGAGAATGAAAATATTGAATCTGATAATATTGATGAAAGTGATGATGAAGACTCACATGTTATTCCTAAGGGTTATGTTTTTGAAAAAGAAGCTGCTCTAGCTATTTTAGCTTACAAACATAGATACGAACTTAAGAGGTTATTAGCTAAATGGAATAAGCAATCTCTA
This sequence comes from Triticum urartu, assembly GCF_003073215.2. Taxonomy (NCBI): domain Eukaryota; kingdom Viridiplantae; phylum Streptophyta; class Magnoliopsida; order Poales; family Poaceae; genus Triticum; species Triticum urartu. The sequence continues at coordinate 492,034,561 of NC_053026.1, read as the reverse complement.
AATGCTAGGATGAAACCTGACCCTGCTTTTGCTACTTCACCTATCTTTGTTACTTATAAGGATTATGAATTCTCTGTTGATCCTGATATAATTACTTTGGTTGGATCTGATCCTTTTCATGGCTATGACTCTGAAACTATTGTGGCACATCTTACTAAATTAAATGATATAGCCACCCCGTTCACTAATGATGAGAAAACTCGTTACTTTTATATCCTTAAAATATTTCCGTTCTCATTAAAGGGTGATGCTAAGATATGGTTTAATTCTCTTGATCCTGGTTGTGTGCGTAGTCCCTAGGATATGATTTATTACTTCTCTGCTAAATATTTCCCTGCTCCTAAGAAACAAGCTGCCTTAAGGGATATATATAATTTGGTGCAAATTGAAGAAGAGAGTATCCCACAAGCTTGTGGGAGGCTTCTCAAGTTACTTAATGCTTTGCCTCATCATCTTCTTAAGAAAAATGAAATACTTGATATCTTTTATAATGGACTAACCAATACTTCCAGAGATTACCTGGATAGTTGTGCTGGTTCTGTTTTCAGGGAAAGAACACCGGATGAAGCTGGAATTCTATTGAATAATATGTTGACAAATGAAAATAATTGGACACTTCCTGAACCAACTCCTGAGCCTATTCCTAAACCAACTCCGAAGAAGAGAGGTGTTCTATTTCTCAGTCCTGAAGATATGCAAGAGGCAAAGAAATCTATGAAAGAAAAAGGTATTAAAGCCAAAGATGTTAAGAATTTACCTCCTATTGAAGAAATACACGGTCTTAATTTACCGCCTGTTGAAGAAACATATGATATTGATCCATCACCTATTGAAGAAACCCATGGTCTTGATAACCCGACACAGGTAGTAAAGGTAAATTCTCTCTATAGATTTGATGAAGGTGATATCCCTCGTTATAAGTTTGCTAGACAATGCTTAGATGAGTTTGACAATTTCATTCTTAAACAAGAAAACTTTAATGCTTGTTTTGGTAGACAATTGAAATACAATTCAAATATGCTCGAACACTTGGGTGATTACATGGCTAGTGTCAAAGGTGAACTTAAACTTATTAGTAAACATGCTTCTATGGTTACCACTCAGGTAGAACAAGTACTTAAAGCTCAAAATGATTTGCTCAATGAATTTAATAGTAAGAATAATGATAGTGCTATTAGAGTGGCTACTAGAACTGGTAGAATGACTCAGGAACCTTTGTATCCTGAAGGCCACCATAAGAGAATTGAGCAAGATTCTCAGAGAAATAATGTAGATGCACCTAATCCTTCTAATAGGAAGAAAAAGAAAAATGATTGGACTTTGCATTCTTCTAGTAAACCTATTACTGAAACACCTAAGAATCTAAATGATATTTCTATCTCTGATGGTGAAACACAATCTAGTAATGAACCTGAAACTAGTGATAATGTTAACGATAATGTTCATGATGATGCTCAACCTAGTAATGATAATGATATAGAAATTGAACCTGCTGTTGATCTTGATAACCCACAATCAAAGAATCAACGTTATGATAAGAAAGACTTTGTTGCTAGGAAACATGGTAAACAAAGAGAACCATGGGTTCAGAAACCCATGCCTTTTCCTCCCAAACCATCCAAGAAAAAGGATGATGAGGATTTTGAGCGCTTTGCTGAAATGATTAGACCTATCTGCGTATGCGGTTAACTGATATGCTCAAAATGAATCCTTATGCTAAGTATATGAAAGATATTGTTACAAATAAAAGAAAGATACCGGAAGCTGAAATTTCCACCATGCTTGCTAATTATACTTTTAAAGGTGGAATACCTAAGAAACTAGGAGATCCCGGTGTACCAACTATACCATGCTCCATTAAAAGAAACTATGTTAAAACTGCTTTATGTGATCTTGGAGCCGGTGTTAGTGTTATGCCACTCTCTTTATATCATAGACTTGATTTGAATAAGTTGACACCTACTGAAATATATTTGCAAATGGCTGATAAATCAACTGCTATACCTGTCGGTATTTGTGAGGATATGCCTGTTGTAGTTGCAAACGTTACTATTTTAACGGACTTTGTTATTCTTGATATTCCCGAGGACGATAGTATGTCTATTATTCTTGGAAGACCCTTTTTGAATACTGCAGGGGCTGTTATTGATTGCACTAAAGGCAATGTCAATTTTCATGTTAATGGTAATGAGCATACGGTACACTTTCCGAGGAAACAACCTCAAGTTCATAGTATCAACTCTATTGGAAAAATTCCATCAATTATTATTGGAGGTTTTGAATTTCCTCTACCTACTGTCAAAAGAAATATGATATTCTTATTATTGGGGATGTGCATATCCCCGTTGAGGTAACATAGTGTTATTCGAAATTTCTCCGGTTCCATGTTATTCTGAATGAGTTCGTTAACAAGACTTGATCAACCTTGTTAGTGGATTCCTTTTGATAAGCATGAGATGGATGAAACTAGAAGGCACAACCTTCTGCACCCTACTTTTACTTTCTATTATTTATATTAAATAAAATAAAAATAGTATTTTTCTGTCTGTTATCTGATTTATCCATGCAATATAAAAATACCCCAAAAATAAAAGTTCTCCAAATGCCCTGAAATTTAAATAAGATTTTTTCTGGAATATTTGAGAATATTTGGCACTGAGAACACATCAGGAGGAGCTGGCACCTGGCCACGAGGGTCAGGGGCGTGCCCCTTGCCTCGTGGGCCCACGGTGGCCCTCCTCCACTTATCCTTTCAGCCACACACTCCTTCCTCCCACAACCACGAATATTCAGCTCAAACCCGAGTCCAAGCTCATTTTGCCGCCATTTTCGATCTCCTTGCTCAAAGCACCTGATAACCCACAAGTATAGGGGATCGCAACAGTTTTCGAGGGTAAAGTATTCAACCCAAATTTATTGATTCGACACAAGGGGAGCCAAAGAATACTCTCAAGTATTAGCAGCTGAGTTGTCAATTCAACCACACCTGGAAACTTAATATCTGCAGCAAAGTGTTTAGTAGCAAAGTAATATGATAGTAGTGGTAACGGTAGCAAAAGGTAACGGTAGTAAAAGTAATGTTCTTGGTATTTTGTAGTGATGATAGCAATAGCAACGGGAAAGTAAATAAGCGAAGAACAATATATGGAAAGCTCGTAGGCAATGGATCAATGATAGAGAATTATGCCGGATGCGGTTCATCATGTAACAGTCATAACCTAGGATGACACAGAACTAGCTCCAGTTCATTGATATAATGTAGGCATGTATTCCGAATATAGTCATATGTGCTTATGGAAAAGAACTTGCATGACATATTTTGTCCTACCCTCCCATGGCAGCGGGGTCCTTACAGAAACTAAGGGATATTAAGGCCTCCTTTTAATAGAGTACCGGAACAAAGCATTAACACATAGTGAATACATGAACTCCTCAAACTACGGTCATCACCGGTAAGTATCCTGATTATTGTCACTTCGGGGTTAACGGATCATAACACATAATAGGTGACTATAGACTTGCAAGATAGGATCAAGAAAACTCATATATTGATGAAAACATAATAGGTTCAGATCTTAAATCATGGCACTCGGACCCTAGTGACAAGCATTAAGCATAGAAAAGTCATAGCAACATCAATCTCAGAACATAGTGGACACTAGCGATCAAACCCTAACAAAACTAACTCGATTACATGATAGGTCCCATCCAACCCATCACTGTCCAGCAAGCCTACGATGGAATTACTCACACACGGCGGTGAGCATCATGAAATTGGTGATGGAGGATGGTTGATGATGACGATGGCGATGGGTTCCCCTCTCCGGAGCCCCGAACGGACTCTAGATCATCCCTCCCGAGAGGTTTTAGGGCTTGGCGGCGGCTCCGTATCGTAAAACGCGATGAATTCTTCTCTCTGATTTTTTTCTCCCCGAAACACAATATATAGAGTTGGAGTTGGAGTCGGAGAGGCAACAGGGGGCCCACGAGGTAGGGGGCGCGCCCCCACCTTTGTGGAGAGGTGGTGGGCCCCCTGGCCTTCATCTTTTGCAGGTATTTTTCATATTTTCTGAAAATTTGCTCCATGAAGTTTTAGGTCATTCCAAGAACGTTGTTTTCTGCACATAAATAACACCATGGTAATTCTGCTGAAAATAGCGTCAGTCCTGGTTAGTTCCATTCAAATCATGCAAGTTAGAGTCCAAAACAAGGGCAAAAGTGTTTGGAAAAGTAGATACATTGGAGACGTATCAACTCCCCCAAGCTTAAACCTTTGCTTGTCCTCAAGCAATTCAGTTGATAAACTGAAAGTGATAAAAAAACTTTTACAAACTCTGTTTGCTCTTGTTATTGTAAATATGTAAAGCCAGCATTCAAGTTTTCAGCAAAGATTATAACTAACCACATTCGCAATAACGCTTAGGTCTCAAGTTTACTCATATCAATAGCATAATCAACTAGCGAGAAATAATAATAAATCTTAGACGACAACACTTTCTCAAAACAATCATAATATGATATAACAAGATGGTATCTCGCTAGCCCTTTCTGAGACCGGAAAACATAAATGCAGAGCACCTTTAAAGACCAAGGACTGACTAGACATTGTAATTCATGGTAAAAGAGATCCAGTCAAGTCATACTCAATGTAAACTAACAGTAATGAATGCAAATGACAATGGTGCTCTCCAAGTGGTGCTTTTTAATAAGAAGATGATGACTCAGCATAAAAGTAAATAGATAGGCCCTTCGCAGAGGGAAGCAAGGATTTGTAGAGGTGCCAGAGCTGGTTTTGAAACAGAGGTGAAAAATATTTTGAGCGGTATACTTTCATTGTCAACATAACAACCAAGAGATGGCGATATCTTCCATGCTACACACATTATAGGCGGTTCCCAAATAGAATGGTAAAGTTTATACTCCCCCTTCCACCAACAAGCATCAATCCATGGCTTGCTCGAAACAACAAGTGCCTCCAACTAACAACAATCCCGGGGGAGTTTTGTTTGCAATTATTTTGATTTAGTTTGCATAAAGCATGGGACTGGGCATCCCAGTGACCAGCCATTTATCTCGTGAGTGAGGAGCGGAGTCCACTCCTCTTGAGAATAACCCGCCTAACATGGAAGATACAAACAACCCTAGTTGATACATGAGCTATTTGAGCATACAAAACAGGATATTTATTTGAAGGTTTAGAGTTTGGCACATACAAATTTACTTGGAACTGCAGGTAGATACCGTATATAGGTAGGTATAGTGGAATCATGTGGAATAACTTTGGGGTTTAAGGGATTGGATGCACAAGTAGTATTCCCGCTTAGTACAAGTGAAGGCTAGCAAAAGACTGGGAAGCGACCAGCTAGAGAGCGACAACAGTCATGAACATGCATTAAAATTAATCAACACCGAATGCAAGCACGAGTAGGATATAATCCACCATGAACATAAATATTGTGAAGGCTATGTTGATTTTGTTTCAACTACATGCGTGAACATGCGCCAAGTCAAGTCACTTAAATCATTCAGAAGAGGATACCACCCTATCATACCACATCATAACCATTTCAATAGCATGTTGGCACGCAATGTAAACCATTATGACTCATAGCTAATCAAGCATGGCACAAGAAACTATGATCTCTAGTTGTCATTGCAAACATGTTTATTCATAATAGGCTAAATCAGGAACGATGAACTGATCATATTTACAAAAACAAAAGAGGTCGAGTTCATACCAGCTTTTCTCATCTCAGTCAGTCCATCATATATCATCATAATTGCCTTTCACTTGCACGACCGAATAGTGTGAATAATAATAATAGTGCACGTGCATTGGACTAAGCTGGAATCTGCAAGCATTCAATAAATAGGAGAAGACAGGACAATATGGGCTCTTTTGTCAGATCAACAAGTATGCATATAAGAGCCACTTCAACAATTTAATTATGGTCTTCTCCTATCGACCCCCAAAGAAAAGAAAAGAAATAAAACTATTTATACGGGAAAGCTCCCAACAAGCAAAAGAAGAACATGAAATATTTTTGGGTTTTCTTTTTAATTACTACTACAAGCATGGAAAGTAAACTAACTAAAAGCTACAACTATTTTTTTTTGGTTTTTCTTAAGGTTTTTTAAACACACAAGAAGAAAGCATAAAAAGGAAAATAAACTAGCACGGATGATACAATGAAAAAGTATGAGCACCGACATCTAGCAATGAGTGTGTGAACATAAATGTAATGTCGGTGGGAAATACGTACTCCCCCAAGCTTAGGCTTTTGGCCTAAGTTGGTCTATGGCCACGGCTAGCCTGGCGGATATCCATAATAGTAGCTGGGGTCGTACTGCGATGCAGCGGCTATCGCCTGCTGAGCTGCAGCATGGCGACGAGTGGCCTTCGCTCTCCTCTCGTACTCATCTGCCTCCTCTCTGGTAATAGTATATCTTCCTTTTGCCTGATGATCAAAGAAGGTAGGAACATGGAGAGTAATATGGACAGCACGGCGTCTGTCAAAGATTAGTCGATACTGGAGAGGTGATTCATTCCTCTCAACAAACTGATGGTGAACCATAGCATTAAAGTCTAGGTAAACAGGAGGTAATTCAATATCATCTTCGCGTATGGCTATACCAAGAAAATTAGCTATGCGGGTTGCATAAATTCCTCCAAAGAAATCTCCATTAAATCTATTAAGATGCAACCTACATGCAACAATGGCTCCCAAATTATAAGATTTATCTCCTAACACAGCACTCCTAAGAATACTGAGGTCGGGGACACACATGTGACATGCCTCATCTTTACCATTAATGCATCTACCTATGAAGAGAGCAAAATAATGTATAGTAGGAAAGTGAATGCTCCCTATGGTAGCTTGTGTAATATATCTAGATTGTCCCACAGTTATGCTAGCAAGAAAATCTCTAAATTCAGATTTGCGAGGATCCCTTATACTACCCCATTGTGGAAGTTTGCAAGCAGTGGTAAAATCCTCTAAGTCCATAGTATAAGAATTTTCATAAAGATCAAACAGGACAGTTGGAGAATTATGTGAAGTTGAAAATTCAAACCTCCTCACAAAGGTACTGGTGAGGTTGTGATACCGACTGCACTTCTCTTCCTCGAAGCTCACAAGATCGGCGTTACACAAATATGCGTTGAATTCTTCCTTAATTTCTGCTCGATCCATAAAATTTTCAGAAGGCCACTCACAAGGACGCACTGGAGCGTCTCTTGGTGGCTCTTCATCAGCATCACGCATTGCAAGCCTGGGTCCTTGCTTCCTTGAGGAACCACCTTGGAACATTTTCCCTAAGCATTTTTCTTCCTCTGAAAAATTCTGAATTTTTTTAGTAACTTCAAAATAAAATTGAACCAAACTCAATAATATTGATAGCAACTACTCCTAGAAGTGCCTAGGGCCTATATCATGCATCAAAACTACTTTTGACCATATAAATTTGACATGCAAGCTCAAGAACAGGGTCACCTAAGCAGCAAAAATTTGCAATGAATAAAGCACTAGAACAAAAACTAATTGGACCAATGGAGGAGTCACATACCAAGGAACAATCTCCCCAAGCAGTTTTGTGAGAGGTGCTTTGAGCAAGGAGATCGAAAATGGCAGCAAAGTGAGCTAGAACTCGTGCTTGAGCTGGATATTCGTGTTTGGGGGAGGAAGAAGGACTGTGTGGGTGAAAGGATAAGTGGAGGAGGGCCACCGTGGGCCCACGAGGCAGGGGGGCGGCGCGCCCTCCACCCTCGTGAGCAGGTGGTTGACCCCCCTGCTGTGTTCTCAGTGCCAAATATTCTCAAATATTCTAGAAAAAAGCATATTTAAATTTTAGGGCATTTGGAGAACTTTTATTTTCGAGGTATTTTTATATTGCACGGATAATCAGATAACAGACAGAAAAATATTTATTTTTATTTATTTAATATAAATAACAGAAAGTGAAGGTGGGGTACAGAAGGTTGTGCCTCTGGTTTCATCCATCTCATGATCATCAAAAGGAATCCACTAACAAGGTTGATCAAGTCTTGTTAACGAACTCATTCAGAATAAGATGGAACCGGAGAAATTTCGAATAACACTATGTTACCTCAACGGGGATATGCACATCCCCAATAATAAGAATATCATATTTCTTTTTGACAATAGGAAGAGGAAATTCAAAATCTCCAAATATAATCGATGGAATCTTTCCAATAGAGTTGATACTGTGAACTTGAGGTTGTTTCCTCAGAAAGTGTACCGTATGCTCATTACCATTAACATGAAAAGTGACATTGCCTTTAGTGCAATCAATGATAGCCCCTGCAGTATTCAAAAAGTGTATTCCAAGAATAATAGACATACTATCGTCCTCGGGAATATGAAGAATAACAAAGTCCGTTAAAATAGTAACGTTTGCAACTACAACAGGAACATCCTCACAAATACCGACAGGTATAGCAGTGGATTTATCAGCCATTTGCAAAGATATTTCATTAGGTGTCAACTTATTCAAATCAAGTCTACGATATAAAGAGAGAGGCATAACACTAACACCGGCTCCAAGATCACATAAAGCAGTTTTAACATAGTTTCTTTTAATGGAGCATGGTATAGTGGGTACTCATGGATCTCCAAGTTTCTCTGGTATTCCACCCTTAAAAGTATAATTAGCAAGCATGATGGAAATTTCAGCTTCTGGTATCTTTCTTTTATTAGTAACAATTTCTTTCATGTATTTAGCACAAGGATTCATTTTGAGCATATCAGTTAATCGCATACGCAAAAAGATAGGTCTAATCATTTCAGCAAAGCACTCAAAATCCTCATCATCCTTTTTCTTGGATGGTTTGGGAGGAAAAGGCATGGGTTTCTGAACCCAAGGCTCTCTTTCTTTACCATGTTTCCTAGCAACAAAGTCTTTCTTATCATAACGTTGATTGTTTGATTGTGGGTTATGAAGATCAACAACAGGTTCAATTTCTACATCATTATCATTACTAGGTTGAGCATCATCATGAACATTATCAGTAACATTATTACTAGTTTCAGGTTCATTACCAGATTGTGTTTCAGCATTAGAGAAAGAAATATCATTTGGTGTCGGTGTACTAGAGTAGGGGTACCCTAGTATCCCGAACTTGTGCACGGGCAGTCGCAGCATCCCGCGGCAAGGCTTGCCGGGTGACCGCCAAGGTCCTCCGTGGTTCCTTTGGAGCCATTCAAGAACAAAGTATCCAAGTCAAGAAGACAAGACCCCGGCAAGAGGAGCTTGCCGGGAAGGCTAACAAAAGCATCCCAAGACCCCGGCAAGAGGAGCTTGCCGGGAAGGCCACCCAAGGCACTTCAAGGAACTTGCCGCGGCGCACCACGCGTCCCGGCAAGGCCCGGTGAGCGACAAGCTCCCGGGACGCGACAAGACAACGACAACGGCAAGGCGCTTGCCGCGGCAAGCCACCTCTCTGGGCCCGCGCTCCAGCACATCCACCAACGTGTCGCTCTGGGGCCCTTCCAGACGTACGTGGCAGGAGGCTGTGCAGCCAGCGGCGTGTGGTGGCAAGCGGCGCTGACAAGATCGCCATCGTGGCGAACGGTGGCGTCCCTGGCGCCCCCTTTTTGCACTGTTTAGGCGACACAGACGGGCATTTACTGCCCTTGTCCCCTGCCGTCAGGGTTAGGTATGATACACTGTAGCATGTAGCTGTACCTACCACAGCACCTTCCCGTTTTTACCCTTGCCTCCATTGCCACCTGTCGGTGACCCCTTGAGCATATAAAAGGAGGCCCATGCGCAACGTAGAGGGGGTTAGCTGTTAGCTAGTTCAGAAAACACTCACGCTCGGTCTCGTTAGCTGCTGGAGTGTACTGTAGCACTCCGCGCTCCCGAGCAAGAAATCAATACAAACCACAAAGCAGGAGTAGGGTTTTACGCATCCGTGCGGCCCGAACCTGGGTAAATCGCTCGCGTGTATCGCCTCGATTTGCTCTTCGCGCGATCTCCGCCCCCTCCGAACCGAAAGGGACCCGGTCCGCCGGTCCCATAGGTGCCCGTGGATCAGTACCCCGGCATCTTTGGCGCGCCAGGTAGGGGGCGTCGAGGTTGTGTGAACCAGATCCGGCGTTCTCGCGAGCTAGATCTTCATCATCTTCATCGACATGCTGCCAAAGAAGAAGGTTTCGGAGGCGGCTGCCCCGTCCGCGCCGAACCCACCATCGCCGGAGCAAACGGCTGGTGGGGCGGACGCCGGCGGAAGAACGGGCGTCGGCGAGGGAGCTCACGGTGCTGCCAGGTCCAAGGACAAGGCTGCGCTGCCCATTGGCGGCGTAGCCGGCTCCCACAACGACCGGGCGCACTCCAAGACCTCGGTGTCCGTGCATGCACCGCGCCCATCTCAGGAGGCGCGGGACCGGCAGCGTCATGGTACTCACGGTACCATGCGTTTGCTGGACCAAGATCGAGCTGGTGGATCTCGGAGCGCTCAGGACCACCATGCACGTCAACATGCTGGCGCGAGCGAGACACGGTCGCCTGGACGGGATACTGCTCCTTCTAACATGGTTAGAAGTCCGAGCATATCCTGCTCCTCGCACCATTCGCCACCGCCACCCGTCACTGCAGCAGAAGCTTTTGGCGCGAGCTCAACTGCTCCTAGACTACCCTCCAAAGGCAGACAAGATCAACGACTGGAGGGCCACCGTCCAAAGTCTCATCGGCTTCGCCAACGGCGACACTCAACGGCAGCCGAGCACGTCGCAGCCGCAGCCAGTCAGCCAGGCACGAGCCGGTGGCGACAAGACCGGTGGGGGTGCAACCTCTGTGCACTCTCCACCCCGAAGGCCAAGATCGCCGACTCGCCGGATCCACCTCGACAACGACTCCACCGCGTCATCAGATCCGCGAGCTCGTCGCGATCAGCGCCAAGTTCTTCAAGAACGACAACAAGAGGACGCTCGTACTCGTATCGAGTGCCGAAGAGAAGCGCGGCGTCAATCAGACCAGCGCGCTGGGCCCTCTGTTGACATGCAAGCGCCAGGGGAACCAGGTGACTTGCCGTACGCGGTAGGTTGCCCTGCGTTCACTCGTGAGCTGCGGCAAGTCTAGTGGCCCAGCACGAAGAATTTCAAACCAGATGTACCAGAGAAGTACGACGGCAAGACGCATCCGTCGGAGTTCCTCAGCATCTACACCATCGCGGTGCAGGCTGCCGGGGGGCGGGACGACAAGATCCTTGCCAACTACTTCCCGCTGGTGCTCAAGCCCAACATCAGGTCCTGGCTCATGCACTTGCCGGACAACTCCATATCCTCCTGGGCAGACCTATGCCATCAGTTTGTCGGCGCCTTTACAGGCGGCCACAAACCTCATGGCCAAGAGAGTGACCTTCATCTGCTCGCCCAGAAGGAAGGAGAGCCCCTGCGCAAGTACATTCAGAGGTTCAGCCGTGTACAGTATAACATCCCAGACGTCCACCCCGCCGCGGTCATCAGCGCGTTCCATCAGAACGTGCGTAACCGCAGGATGCGGGAGGAGATGGCGATGTGCAGGATCAGAGACGTCAGCGAGCTGTATGCCCTGGCCAACAAGTGTGCACGTGCTGAGGAAGGGAGGAAACTCCCCGGAGAGAAGACCAGAGCAGAAGGATCTGACAGCGAAGATACTACCCCGGCAAAGAGAAACCGGCGGCGGAACAGGAAGAAGAAAGGCAAAGAAGTGCTAGTCGTTGAGCAGTCTGGTAACGAAGGTGGCGCCAAGAAGGCCAAAGTTGGTAGCTCCGGCAAGGAGGTTGCCGCATGCACCAACTGCCAGGCTGTGGCGGTCGCCGACAAGCAGGACGGCACCGACAAGCAGTACTGCAAGATTCACCGCACCAAGGGCCATGACCTCCAGAGCTGCAAAAAGGTCGAGCAGGTTGTTCAGCAGTAAAAGGCTGAGTACGAGCGACGCGACAAGGAGAGGGCCCAAGGAGGTGCTGGAGAATCCAGCAAGAAGCGCGCCGGCCGGGGAGGACGCCGCGGCAAGGCCAAGCAGCGGCAAGGAGATAGACCTCCCCGCGGCCGCGACAACGATGAAGACGACGACGACGACGAAGACATGGATGATGTCGAGACCAGTGAGCAGGAGTTCCAGAAAGCCACAGAGGTCTTGTGCGTTGACGGTGGTGCTTCTCTGCATACTTCGCACCGCCAACTCAAACAGTGGGTGCGGGAAGTCAATGCAGCAGAACCACCTATCGAATCGCGCAAGCTTCTGAAATGGTCCAGCACGCCTATCATCTTTGACATTGAGGACCACCCTGATCGCACAACTGCGGTCGGGTGCTTGCCGATGTTGGTTTCACCAACTATCCGCAACCTCAAGGTCACTAAGATGCTAGTTGACGGCGGGGCCGGCTTGAACCTGATCTCCTCCGCTGTACTCCAAAAACTCCAGATCCCTGACAGCGAGCTTGAAGAGACCGGCACGTTCCAAGGAATCAATCCGGGAAGGAGCAAGCCGAAGGGGAAGGTCACGTTGCTAGTCACATTTGGCAGCGAGCTAAACTTCAGGACTGAGAGGGTCACATTTGACGTTGCCGATATTCCATTGCCTTACAATGGGATACTTGGCCGTCCAGCACTCGCCAAGTTCATGGCAGCCTCTCACTACGCATACAACATGCTGAAGATGCCAGGCCTGATAAGCGTCATCTCTGTCCCTGGCGACAAGAAGGATGCACTTATCTGGCCGACAAGATCTACCGGGAAGCAGCAGCCGCAGCAGAACGCGAGTCACTTGCCGCTGAAGCTCCCGGGGGGAAGGAGACCAAGTCCGGCAAGAGTTCTGATGCCCACTCCGGCAAGCGCACCTCTTCGGAGTGCTGCGCTGCCGTCGAGGACGCACCATCGAGCTCCACCGGCAAGTGTAAGAAGACGATGGCAACTCCGCCGGAGACGAAGAAGGTGTCCGCCAAGGAGGACGGCACTGGTGGTACCTTCACCATCAGTGCCACTCTCGACCCTAAATAGGAAAGCGCGCTCGTTGCTTTCCTGCGGGTGAATGTCGACGTGTTTTTGTGGCAACCGTCTGACATCCCCGGTGTTCCCAGGAAAGTAATTGAGCACCATCTTGCCGTTTGTCCTCATGCGCGGCCCGTCAAGCAGAAGGTCAGGAAGCAGGCAGTGGAGCGCCAAGAATTCATTGCAGAAGAGATCAAGAAGCTGGAAGCAGCAGGCCTTGTCAGAGGAGTGCTCCATCCTACGTGGTTGGCCAATCCTGTAGTCGTGCGCAAGGCAAACGGGAAATGGAGACTTTGTATCGATTTTACCGATGTTAACAAAGCTTGTCCCAAAGACCCATTTCCTTTGCCGCGCATTGACCAGATTGTTGACTCCACAGCCGGATGTGATTTGCTTTCATTTCTTGACGCATACTCAGGATATCATCAGATCTTCATGGCAGAAGAGGATGAGGAGAAGACCGCATTTATTACTCCATGTGGCACGTATTGCTTCATACGGATGCCTTTCGGATTAAAAAATGCTGGTTCAACATTTGCAAGGGTAGTTCATGTCGCTCTTGACCCGCAAATACACAGAAATGTGGAAGCCTACATGGATGACATAGTGGTCAAGAGCAAGGACAGGGCAACCCTGATTCAAGATTTAGACGAGACCTTTGCAAATCTGCGCAAGATCAGCCTCAAGCTCAACCCAGAGAAGTGTGTGTTTGGAGTTCCCTCTGGCAAGCTTCTCGGGTTCTTCGTGTCTCAGCGTGGAATTGAAGCCAATCCCGACAAGATGAAGGCCATTGAGCAGATTGAAGCACCAAAGCGCGTCAAGGATGTACAAAGACTTGCCGGTTGCGTGGCTGCTCTCAGCAGGTTTATCTCTAGGTCTGCTGAGCGCGCCCTGCCGTTTTTCAAATTATTGAAAAAGGCAGGTCCAATGAAATGGACTCGGAAGCGGAGGCTGCGCTGCAAGACTTGAAGAGATACCTGTCCTCCCCTCCAATACTTGTCGCACCTAAGCCACAAGAGAAGTTGCTGCTGTACATAGCGGCAACCAATCAAGTGGTTAGTGCTGCGTTAGTAGCAGAGAGGGAGGCAGATGACGAGCCCGCAACCACGGCAAGCGCATACAGCGACAAGCAGGAGGCTTCCCCGACAAGCTCTGGTCCCGACAAAGATTGATCTGCGCAGATGCGAGAGGAGATACAAAAGAAAATGGTGCAGCGCCCAGTTTACTTTGTCAGCTCCCTTCTGCAGGGGGCTAGGTCAAGGTACTCTGGCATGCAGAAATTGCTTTTTGGCCTTCTCATGGCCTCGAGAAAGCTGCGCCATTACTTCCAAGCACACGAGATCACAGTTGTCACTCGCTTTCCGCTGAAGAGGATACTACAGAATCCAGAAGTGACAGGCAGGATTGTTGAGTGGGCACTGGAACTGTCAAGCTTTGGCCTCAAATTTGAAAGTACTTCAACTATCCAGAGCAGAGCATTGGCAGAATTTATAGCAGTATGGACGCCAACACCAGATGAAGAAATTCCAGAAACGAGCATCCCCGTCAAGGAAGCAAGCAAAGAGTGGCTGATGTACTTTGATGGTGCCTTTTCACTGCAAGGCGCCAGCGCTGGTGTGCTGCTTGTCGCACCCACCGGAGAGCACCTCAAGTACGTAGTCCAGATGCACTTTCCCAAGGAGCAAGCAACAAACAATACTGCAGAGTATGAGGGCTTGCTTGCCGGTCTCAGGATCGCGGCAGACCTTGGGATCAAGAAGCTCATTGTCAGGGGTGACTCGCAGCTTGTCGTCCGCCAAGTAAACAAGAGTTATCAGAGTCCGTTGATGGAAGCTTACGTCGACGAAGTGAGAAAGCTAGAAGAGCACTTTGACGGCCTACAAATGGAACATGTTCCAAGAGCTCAGAACGCCATTGCAGATGGCCTGTCAAAGTGCACCGCACTTAAGTTACCTGTGGAACCAGGGATCTTTGTGCTCAAGCTGACTCAACCGTCCGTGACGCCATCAACTGGACAGAGAAAGAGGACGAAGTTGGTTTCTGGTGACTATTTGCCGGCAGAGCTTCCCAAAGCCGCCGCCAAGAAGGTCCCCAAGATCAACGCCAAGAGCGCTGAGGAGTAGTCTGCTCCGGCAAACCCCAGGGTTTGTTCCGTTGAAGCAGAAGCTCCCGACAAGTTTTGCTCCGGCAAGCTTGCCGGGGAACGTCACGCTTCGACAGAGCCGCAAGTTCTCGCCGTAGAAGCGGATGTTCCCGCAGCAGTCCCCAAGATCAACGCCAAGAGTGCTGAGGAGCAGTCTGCTCCGGCAAACCCTAGGGTTTGTTCCGTTGAAGCAGAAGCTCCCGACAAGTTTTGCTCCGGCAAGCTTGCCGGGGAACGTCAAGCTCCGGCAGACCCGCAGGTTCTTGCCGTAGAAGCGGACGTTCCCGCAGCCGCAGATTTGCCTTTAGTCCTTGTTGTCGAGCCACAAGCTCCAGCATGGGCGCAGCAGATTGTCCGTTTCCTTCAGACAGGAGAACTTCCCGAAGAGCAAGAAGAAGCGGAAAGAGTAGCCCGGCACTCAAGTATGTACCAGTTTGTCGACAAGACACTGTACAGAAGAAGACTCAACGGCGTCAAATTGAAGTGTATTCACCGGGAAGATGGACAAAAGCTGTTGGCAGAGATACATGGAGGCATATGTGGTCACCACATTGGCGCAAGAGCACTTGTCGGTAAAGCATTCCGGCAAGGTTTCTTTTGGCCGACAGCCCTCCAGGATGCAACTGCACAAGTAACCAAGTGTGAAGCGTGCCAGTTCCATTCCAAGCAGATACACCAACCAGCTCAAGCTCTCCAGACGATCCCTTTATCCTGGCCATTTTCGGTCTGGGGGCTCGACATCCTCGGCCCCTTTCCCCGAGCTGTCGGGGGCTTTGAGTACTTGTACGTTGCAATCGACAAGTTCACAAAGTGGCTGGAAGTGGAACCAGTGAGGAAGGTGACAGCACAGTCAGCAGTCAAGTTCTTCAGGTCGATTGTTTGCCGCTTCGGGATCCCTAACAGGATAATCACTGACAACGGTACACAATTCACGAGCCGCACCTTCATGCAGTACGTCCAAGATCTTGGCGCCAAGGTCTGCTTCGCTTCTATTGCTCACCCGAGAAGCAACGGTCAAGCGGAGAGGGCAAATGCTGAAGTGCTGCGCGGGCTCAAGACCAGAACTTTCGACAGGCTGCACAAGTGCGGAAGAAACTGGATCGAGGAGCTGCCGGTGGTTCTTTGGTCGATCAGAACGACGCCAAATCGAGCCACTGGCCAGACACCTTTCGCTCTAGTCTATGGAGCAGAGGCAGTTATCCCCACGGAACTCGTATACGGGTCACCTCGAGTGCTCGCTTATGATGAGCTTGAGCAAGAGCAGCTGTGACAAGATGACGCGCTGCTCCTTGAGGAAGACCGTCTTCAGGCTGCTGTGCGAGCTGCTCGCTACCAGCAAGCTTTGCGCCGCAACCATAGCCACAAAGTTAATGCCAGAAGTCTCGAGGAAGGCGACCTTGTTCTTCGGCGCGTTCAGTCCGCCAAGAATTCCAACAAGTTGACGCCGAAGTGGGAAGGCCCTTACCGGGTGAAACGAGTCACTAGGCCTGGCGCTGTCCGCCTTGAGACCGAAGATGCCATTCCGGTGAGCAACTCCTGGAACATTGAGCATCTTCGTAAGTTTTACCCGTAAGGCGCGGTTGCCGGAACCTGTTCCAGCAACCACCTTTTGTACAAGTCTTGCCGCTATTGCATGTAATCCTTTGTACAAAGCCGGGCGCAGACCCCGTGCATAAGTAAAGCTCATGTGCTCCGCACATTTTGTCGATTTCATGCTTCTTATTTTTTGGCATATATGATCTGACACTTTGTGCAGCACCTATTCCACGGTAAGCAATAACGAGCCATAAAGGCCCATATTTGCATTGTCTCTCCTTTCTTTTTGAAAGCAAGGTTCCCCTCGCCCACAAGTTTGCCGGGGGAAAGGAGAAGAAGATGGTATGGACCAGGCGTCGTTCAAGAAAGTTTCGCCTTGCCGGGAAGCAAACAACAGAAAAGCTAAGTTGCCAAAGTTTGAGCAATCAGATTTTTAAATTTTTTAAGTTATCTCCCTTGAACGACCGCACTTTGTATGGAAAACCTGTGCGCGGAGGAACCAACTCGTAGCTAGTTGCGCCCTTACTTTGTTTCGAGTCCGCTCAACAACTTAAGTGAGCTGCTAGCGCCCTTACTTTGTTTCGAGTCCGCTCAGCAACTTAAGTGAGCCGCTAGCGCCCTTACTTTGTTTCGAGTCCGCTCAGCAACTTAAGTGAGCTGCGACTAGTTGCGACAAGGTTTCTTGTCGGTAGCGGCACTGCCAGCAGGCTGCTGACGTCCCGCACTCAGCGCTCGCGGCTAAGGTGCCTGCACCGGCAAGTTCCCTAGAAGCGTAGGGCAAAAACATACAAAGGAGTAATCAAGTAAAGGGAATAACATTGCAATCATTACCCGGAATAAAAGTTATATTACAAAGATAGCTTGTCGCAGTTCTAACAAATTGTTTTCATGACATAATAAACAGCGACAAGGAAAGAAGAAATGGGCGGCCTAATCTACGCGATCGCCTTCGACCCTCTTGATCCCGCTCACCTTGTCCATAATGGGTGCGACAAGGGCCTTGAGCTCCTCCAGATCAGCATCCGGCGGCAAGGTCCTGAGGACGTTGGTGAGGCGGAGGCCCGGATTGCGGAAGGCCACCTTCATCAACACTTTCTGAAGAGCTCCCGCGCAGATCTTGCGCGACTCATCAGCCAGTTGCTTGGGGATCCTCTCCCGGAGTCGCTGGAGGGCTGTCGCTACGCCCTTGAAGAACAAGACGAGCTTGGCGCTGGGTTGGAGGTTCTCGTCGGAGGGATACCCGAGATCCTCCATCCCCAGCTGCGCCAGCTCCTTGTCGATGTCTGTGGCAGTATTCACAAGACTCTCTGTCCAGTGCGTCACAGTCTCCCTAAAAGCGTTCTGGGCGGCGGCAGCACTCTCCAGCAGTGCCTTGTCGGCCTTGATTTCCTCCTTCAAGGCCGCCTCCCGCTTCTTGGCGCTGTCCAGAGTCTTGGTCAAAGTGGTTAGCTTCAACTCAAGATCCACGTTGGAGACCTTGGCGGCGCTGAGCTCTTTTCCCTTCTCGGCAAGATCGGCTTCTAGCCGCGCCACCTTCGTCTCCAACTCCTTCTTGGCGGCCTCGGCGGCGGCAGCGTCCTCTGCTTGCTTGAGGGCTCCGCCAAGTTTCTCCTCGCGCGCGGCAAGCTCCTCCTCGTGGGCGTCGAGATTGACCTTCCACTGCGCCAGCTCGCCCTCCTCCGCGGCTAGCTTCACAGCGGCAAGTCGCTGCCGCTCTTCGACTTTGGCCTTCTCGAGGAGGAAGGCCTTCTGCGCTTCAGCGAGCTGCTCCCGCTCCTCCGCCAGGGATCGGAGGGCTTCCCGATGGAAACCCCCGAGCTCTTCCGCGCGCTTCTCGATATCTGCTCCCGCCTTCGCGACTAGCGCCTCGCGGGACTCCAGCTTGGCTTGCCGCGCGCGGTAGAGAGACATCAGCTTCCGCAGCAGCCGCTCTTCTTCGGGCTCGTTGCTGCTGCTTGGCGCGTCAACCACCGTTAACCCCGCGGAGGCAAGCACTTCTCCATCGAAGATCTCCCCCTCGACCGGCGCCCTGGAGCTTGACGCCCAGGGGAGGTTGATGAAGACGCCTTCGCTGGCCTTCAAGTAGACGCCCGGCTGGGGCTCCTCGGTGCTTGGCGCTGCGGCTTCAGCGGACGGGTCGGCGGTCGGTGTAGCGCCTGGCGCTCCTGCGGCCTCAGGGCCGTCAGTACGATCGCCAGATCCCTCGCCAGTTGCTGCGGCGGCAGCCTTGGCGGCCCCTGCGCCGGCGGCATCGCCACCACCGGCTGCTTCGTCGGCGGCGACCTCGGTCTCCATCTGCTCTGCAGCGGATGGGTCTGACGGCCGGAAAAGGGGGAAAAGTCAAGCAAATATCCAACAAAAAGAAGATCAAAAGAAGAAGAACCCAAGGGAAGTTTTGAAGCAAGAGGAGTACCTGCACCAGGTTCTGCAGTCGTGTTCTCCGCCGTCGGGGGGCCGTTGGTGCTATCCCTCGCTGTAGAACCCTCCCTTGTCGGAGACTTCTCCCTTACCGGGAAGCCCTCCCTTGCCGGAGAATTCTCCCTTGTCGGGGGATTCTCCCTTGGCTCCTGGTGGGGCTGCTCGGCTCCTACACAAGTCAACAAGCAGATATCAGCAAAGACAAGTACCCATGCGCGCCTCACAATGGAAAGTAAATCATACACTTACGCTGGGGGCTGCTCTGGAGAAAAGTCGCCGGGTCCGGCAAGGTTGTCTCAGGCGCGCCACCTGCTGTCGCAGTGGGCTCATCCTCGATGATGATCACCGGAACCTTAGCTCTCTTTGCCACTCTCTAGGCCAGAGTCCTAAAGAAGAACAAGTTCAGAAAGAAAAGCAAATGAGATACAAGACAAACAGCAAGAATTGGAGAACTACAAGTATAGCAAGAGAAGCTTACTCTTCTTCTTCTTCCTCGTCGGAGCTGAACGCGGAGAAGTCGAAGTCCGGCGCGTGCCTAGCGCGAGGAGGCGGAGGGGTAGCTTCCCTTGGCCGCTTGGCGGGAGCAGTGGCGGTGGTCTGAGACGATCCCGCTCCGGCTGTCGGCGTGGCGCGAGCAGCGGCAGGAACTGAAGCGGTGGTCCGGCTAGACTCCGCTCCAGTTGCCGTCGCAGCATGAGGCGCTCCCGCGGCAACGGTGTTTGCCGCAGTGGAGCGTGTCACGCGGTGTGGCGACTGTTGACCCGCTTGCCGCCCCGCCACGTCACCGGCCTTGCGGAGACGCCATCTTGGTGGGATGGAGGCTCTGCTTATGGTGGGCTGTCTGAAGATGAGGTGGAAGATGAGTTGATTTCCAGTGAGCCGCTCGTGTCCTTGGCGGGCTCGCTCGGCTCGGCGTCACGCCCGGCAAGCTCCTTCTTGCCGGCGGTCTCCCCTCACTCGGCACGGCTTGCCGCCTCTGCTGCATCTGCCTCCTCCATGGTGAATCCAAACTCGCCCGCGGCTGCGGCAGCCGCTGCCTCTTCCAGCCTAGTGGCGATGAGCGCCATCTCTGCATCGGTGGTGTCGCGGGTGAGGCCATCCTTCTCGTCGGAGCGGATCGGCACTTCCACCAAGTCATTGAAGAACTGCTGCACGACGCCGTCTGCAGGCTCCTGCCAAGTTGGCACAATCCCATGCGAGTCGCACTCCAGCATCATTGCACGGATGCGGTCGAGCGAGGAATTGTTGCACAGCGGAACGACGCCCCCCGGCAACCTGAAAACCTCGGGATGTTGGGGGTCATACTTGAAGAGCTCCTGAAGCATCGCGTTGAGCTCCAGGACTGTGAAGTTGTAATTGAGGCCCGGCCGCAGCCTCATGATGTCTGCCGCGTTCTTGAACTCCCAAGTTGGCCTCCCCCGTTCCTGCACGGGGGCGATGCGGCTGCGAAGGAAGTCTGCGCCAATAGCGCCTACAGTAAGCCCGGCAAGCCCGAGATGCAGGATCCTGGTGACGGCAATCTTCAGCCTGTCGTCTTCCGGGGCCACGTCACTCCAATCGCTGCCGCGTGCTACTGGGGTTCGGCGCCGGGTGGTGAATGGCTGCGGGCTCTCCTCGTCAATCCAGCACCAATCTGCCCTCCACTCCTCCCACTTGCCGCGGAATTCTCCCTCCAGATACGTTTCCTTCTTGCCGGCCCTTGAGATCCAGGCGATTCCGCCGGATAAAGATTCTCCTCTCTCTACTCGGGGTATGAAGAAGTGGCGGAAGAGGGCTACGTTGGGAAGGACTCCGACAAAGTTTTCGTAGAGATGTGCGAAAACTGCCATGGTCAGAACGGCATTGGGGGTTAAGTCAAGGAGGTGGAATCCGTAGGTATTCATGATGTCGCAGAAGAATCTAGAGAAAGGCGGGCAGAGCCCGCAGTAGAAGAACAGAGCAAAGAAAGGGTATCCATTTGGGGCCTTCTTCCAAGCGGCGGCGGGGAGTACCTTCGTGCGCGGATGCGCTCGCGTCTCCGCCGACCAGAAAAGGTAATAGTTCTCCCTCAGCTCCTTTGCGCCAAGCTTGGGGGGGAAGACGACCCGCTCCTTCTGCAGCGCCGCGAGCCGCTGCGCCTCGGTCGACTTCACGACCTTCCCCTTGTCGGCTTTTGGAGCCATGGCGGAAGCAGTGGAGGAGGTCGACGGCGTAGATGGTGCTGGTGGCGATGGGGGGCGGAGCGCTGCTCTCTCTCTCTCAGCTTTGGGAAGGCGAGGGAGCGGCGGAGATTTCTGAGATTGGAACGGCAACGGGCGAGTGGGTGAACTGCCCCTATTTCCCCTGCTTATAAAGAGGGAGGGGGCGGACGTTCCACATTTCTGAATAAAGAAACCACCCACGATCTCTCCCACGATGCCGCATTCAACGCGTGCTGTTCGGGGAGGGCGCGGTGGATACGGAGTGAGATACGGCGTAACCTAGGCCGCGCGTGCCCGTGCCCTGTTTTGGGCCTGGCCCAACAGCGCTCGGCACCGTGTATGGCCCAGGCCCGGGGGCTCCTGTCGGTGTACTAGAGTAGGGGTACCCTAGTATCCCGAACTTGTGCACGGGCAGTCGCAGCATCCCGCGGCAAGGCTTGCCGGGTGACCGCCAAGGTCCTCCGTGGTTCCTTTGGAGCCATTCAAGAACAAAGTATCCAAGTCAAGAAGACAAGACCCCGGCAAGAGGAGCTTGCCGGGAAGGCTAACAAAAGCATCCCAAGACCCCGGCAATAGGAGCTTGCCAGGAAGGCCACCCAAGGCACTTCAAGGAACTTGCCGCGGCGCACCACGCGTCCCGGCAAGGCCCGGTGAGCGACAAGCTCCCGGACGCGACAAGACAACGACAGCGGCAAGGCGCTTGCCGCGGCAAGCCACCTCTCTGGGCCCGTGCTCCAGCACATCCACCAACGTGTCGCTCTGGGGCCCTTCCAGACGTACGTGGCGGGAGGCTGTGCAGCCAGCGGCGTGTGGTGGCAAGCGGCGCTGACAAGATCGCCATCGTGGCGAACGGTGGCGTCCCTGGCGCCCCCTTTTTGCACTGTTTAGGCGACACAGACGGGCATTTACTGCCCTTGTCCCCTGCCGTCAGGGTTAGGTATGATACACTGTAGCATGTAGCTGTACCTACCACAGCACCTTCCCGTTTTTACCCTTGCCTCCGTTGCCACCTGTCGGTGACCCCTTGAGCATATAAAAGGAGGCCCATGCGCAACGTAGAGGGGGTTAGCTGTTAGCTAGTTCAGAAAACACTCACGCTCGGTCTCGTTAGCTGCTGGAGTGTATTGTAGCACTCCGCGCTCCTGAGCAAGAAATCAATACAAACCACAAAGCAGGAGTAGGGTTTTACGCATCCGTGCGGCCCGAACCTGGGTAAATCGCTCGCGTGTATCGCCTCGATTTGCTCTTCGCGCGATCTCCGCCCCCGCCGAACCGAAAGGGACCCGGTCCGCCGGTCCCATAGGTGCCCGTGGATCAGTACCCCGCCATCTTTTGGCGCTAGAAGATGCGGCGGCGAAGGAAGTCTGCGCCAACAGCGCCTACAGTAAGCCCGGCAAGCCTGAGACGCAGGATCCTGGTGACGGCATTTCGATTCTCAGGTGTTTCAGTAATAGGTCCACTAGAAGCATGCAAAGTCCTTTCATTTTTCTTTTTCTTTCTTTTAGAAGGACTATGTGCATCTATATTATTTCTCTGAGAATATTGCTCAATTCTCTTAGGGTGGCCTTCAGGATACAAAGGTTCCTGAGTCATTCTACCAGTTCTAGTAGCCACTCTAACAGCATAATCATTATTCTTACTATTCAATTCATTGAGCAAATCATTTTGAGCTTTAAGTACTTGTTCTACTTGAGTGGTAACCATAGAAGCATGTTTACTAATAAGTTTAAGTTCACCTTTAACATTAGCCATATAATCACCCAAGTGTTCAAGCATATTTGAATTGTATTTCAATTGTCTACCAAAATAAGCATTAAAGTCTTCTTGCTTAGCCATAAATTTATCAAACTCATCTAAGCATGGGCTAGCAATTTTAGTAAATGGGATTTCAGCTTTATCATATCTATAGAGAGAATTTACCTTTACTACCTGTGTCGGGTTATCAAGACCATGAGTTTCTTCACTAGGTAAGGGATCAAGATCATATGTTTCTTCAACAGGCGGTAAATTAAGACCATGTATTTCTTCAATAGGAGGTAAATTCTTAACATCTTCAGCTTTAATACCTTTTTCTATCATAGATTTCTTTGCCTCTTGCATATCTTCAGGAATGAGAAATAGAATACCCCTCTTCTTTGGAGTTGGTTTAGGAATAGGCTCAGGAATTGGCTCCGGAGGTGTCAAATTATTTTCATTTGTCAACATATTATTCAATAGAATTTCAGCTTCATCCGGTGTTCTTTCCCTGAAAACAGAACCAGCACAACTATCCAGGTAATCTCTGGAAACATCGGTTAGTCCATTATAAAAAAATATCAAGTATTTCATTTTTCTTAAGAGGATGACCAGGCAAAGATTAAGTAATTGGAGAAGCCTCCCCCAAGCTTGTGGGAGACTGTCTTCTTCAATTTGCACAAAATTGTATATATCCCTTAAAGCAGCTTGTTTCTTATGAGCAGGGAAATATTTAGCAGAGAAGTAATAAATCATATCCTGGGGACTACGCACACAACCAGGATCAAGAGAATTAAACCATATCTTAGCATCACCCTTTAATGAGAACAAAAATATTTTAAGGATATAAAAGTAATGAGTTCTCTCATCTTTAGTGAACAGGGTGGCTATATCATTTAATTTAGTAAGATGTGCCACAAAAGTTTCAGATTCATATCCATGAAAAGGATTAGATTCAACCAAAGTAATTATATCAGGATCAACTAAGAATTCATAATCCTTATCGGTAACACAGATAGGTGAAGTAGCAAAAGCAGGGTCAGGTTTCATTCTAGCATTTAGAGATTGCTTATTCCATTTAGCTAATAACCTCTTAAGTTCGTTTCTATCTTTGCAAGCTAAAATAGCTAAAGAAGCTTCATGATGAAAGACATAACCCTCAGGAATAATAAGTGATTCTTCATCATCACTTTCATCAGTATTATCAGATTCAATATTTTCAATCTCTCTAGCCCTAGCAATTTGTTCATCAAGGAAATCACTAAGTGGCACAGTAGTATCAGACATAGAAGTAGTTTCATCATAAGTATCATGCATAGCAGAAGTGGCATCATCAATAACATGCGACATATCAGAACGAATAGCAGAAGCAGGTATAGGTGTCGCAAGCTTACTCAAAACAGAAGGTGAATCAAGTGCAGAGCTAGATGGCAGTTCCTTTCCTCCACTCGTAGTTGAGGGATAAATCTTGGTTCTTGGATCTTTCAAGTTCTTCATAATGATAAGCAGATATAAATCCCAAGTGACTCAAAGAATAGAGCTATGCTCCTCGGCAACGGCGCCAGAAAATAGTCTTGATAACCCACAAGTATAGGGGATCGCAACAGTTTTCGAGGGTAAAGTATTCAACCCAAATTTATTGATTCGACACAAGGGGAGCCAAAGAATACTCTCAAGTATTCACAGCTGAGTTGTCAATTCAACCACACCTGGAAACTTAATATCTGCAGCAAAGTGTTTAGTAGCAAAGTAATATGATAGTAGTGGTAACGGTAGCAAAAGGTAACAATAGTAAAAGTAATGTTTTTGGTATTTTGTAGTGATGAGAGCAATAGCAACGGGAAAGTAAATAAGCGAAGAACAATATATGGAAAGCTCGTAGGCAATGGATCGGTGATAGAGAATTATGCCGGATGCTGTTCATCATGTAACAGTCATAACCTAGGGTGACACAGAACTAGCTCCAGTTCATTGATATAATGTAGGCATGTATTCCGAATATAGTCATACATGCTTATGGAAAAGAACTTGCATGACCTCTTTTGTCCTACCCTCCCGTGGCAGCGGGGTCCTTACGGAAACTAAGGGATATTAAGGCCTCCTTTTAATAGAGTACCGGAACAAAGCATTAACACATAGTGAATACATGAAGTCCTCAAACTACGGTCATCACCGGTAAGTATCCCGATTATTGTCACTTCGGGGTTAACGGATCATAACACATAATAGGTGACTATAGACTTGCAATATAGGATCAAGAACACTCATATATTGATGAAAACATAATAGGTTCAGATCTGAAATCATGGCACTCGGGCCCTAGTGACAAGCATTAAGCATAGCAAAGTCATAGCAACATCAATCTCAGAACACAGTGGACACTAGGGATCAAACCCTAACAAAACTAACTCGATTACATGATAGATCCTCTAGAGTCGACCTGCAGGCATGCAAGCTTGAGTATTCTATAGTCTCACCTAAATAGCTTGGCGTAATCATGAAATTGGTGATGGAGGATGGTTGATGATGACAATGTCGACGGATTCCCCTCTCCGGAGCCCTGAACGGACTCTAGATCATCCCTCCCGAGAGATTTTAGGGCTTGGCGGCGACTTCGTATCGTAAAACGCGATGAATTCTTCTCTTTGATTTTTTTCTCCCCGAAACACAATATATAGAGTTGGAGTTGGAGTCGAAGAGGCAACAGGGGGCCCACAAGGTAGGGGGCGCACCCTAGGGGGGCAGGCGCGCCCCCAACCTCGTGGAGAGGTGGTGGGCCCCCTGTCCTTCATCTTTTGCGGGTATTTTTCATATTTTCTGAAAAGTTGCTGCGTGAAGTTTCAGGTCATTCCGAGAACGTTTGTTTCTGCACATAAATAACACCATGGTAATTCTGCTGAAAACAGCATCAGTCCGGGTTAGTTCCATTCAAACCATGCAAGTTAGAGTCCAAAACAAGGGCAAAAGTGTTTGGAAAAGTAGATACATTGGAGACGTATCAGCACCTCTCACAAAACTGCTTGGGGAGATTGTTCCTTGATATGTGACTCCTCCATTGGTCCAATTAGTTTTTGTTCTAGTGCTTTATTCATTGCAAATTTGTGCTGCCTAGGTGACCATGTTCTTGAGCTTGCGTGTCAAATTTATATGGTTCCAAGTAGTTTTGATGCATGATATAGGCTCTAAGCACTTGTAGGAGTAGTTGCTATCAATTTTGTTGAGTTTGGTTTACTTTTATTTTTGAAGTTACTAAAAATTTCAAAAATTTTCAGAGGAAGAAATATGCTTAGGAAAATGTAGCAAGGTGGTTCTTCAAGGAAGCAAGGACCCAGGCTTGCAATGCGTGATTCTGATGAAGAGCCACCAAGAGACGCTTCAGTGTGTCCTTGTGAATGGCCTTCGGAAAACTTTATGGATCGAGCGGGAATTAAGGAAGAATTTAACGCATATTTGCGTAACACTGATCTTGTGAGCTTCGAGGAAGAAAAGTGCTCCCAGTACCACTATCTCACTAGTTCCCTTGTGAGCAGGTTTGAATTTTCATCTTCACGTAATTCTTCAACGATCCTGTTTGATCTTTATGAAAATTCTTACAGTATGGATTTAGAGGATTTAACCACTGCTTGCAAGCTTCCACAATGGAGTAGTATCATGGAACCTCGCAAATATGAATTTAGAGATTTTCTTGCTAGTATAACTGTGGGGGAATCTAGAGATATAACACAAGCTACCATAGGGAGCATTCATTTTCCTGCTATACATTATTTTGCTCTCTTCATAGGTAGGTGTATAAATGGTAAAGATGAGGCATGCCACATGTGTGTCCCTGACCTCAGTATTCTTAGGAGTGCTGTGTTAGGAAATAAATCTTATAACTTGGGAGCCATTGTTGCACGTAGGTTGCATCTTAATAGATTTAATGGAGATTTCTTTGGTGGAATTTATGCAACCCGCTTAGCTGATTTTCTCGGTGTGACCATACGCGAGGATGATATTGAATTGCCTCCCGCTTACCTAGATTTAATGCTATGGTTCACCACCAGTTTGTTGAGAGGAGTGAATCACCTCTCCAGTATCGACTAATCTTTGACAGACGGCGTGCTGTCCGTATTATTCTCCCTGCTCCTGCCTTCTTTGATTATCAGGCAAAAGGAAGATATGTTATTACCAAAGAGGAGGTAGATGAGTACGAGAGGAGGGCGGAGGCTGCTCGTCGCCACGTTGCAGCTCGGAGGCGATAGCCGCTGCATCTCAGTACGACCCCAACTATTATTATGGATATCCGCCAGGCCAACCGTGGCCATAGACCAACTTAGGCCAAAAGCCTAAGCTTGGGGGAGTACGTATTTCTCACCGACATTACATTTATGTTCACACACTCATTGCTAGATGTCGGTGCTCACACTTTTTCATTATATCATCCATGCTAGTTTATTTTTCTTTTTATGCTTTCTTCTTGTGTGTTTAATAAACCTTCAGAAAAACCAAAAAATTAGTTGTAGCTTTTAATTAGTTTACTTTCCATGCTTGTAGTAGTAATTAAAAAGAAAACCCAAAAAGATTTCCTGTTCTTCTTTTGCTTGTTGGGAGCTTTCCCGTGTAAATAGTTTTATTTCTTTTATTTTCTTTGGGGGTCGATAGGAGAAGACCATGATTAAATTGTTGAAGTAGCTCTTATATGCATTATTGTTGATCTGACAAAAGAGCCCATATTGCCTTGTCTTCTCCTGTTTATTGAATGCTTGCAGATTCCAGCTTAGTCCAATGCACGCGCACTATTATTATTATTCACACTATTCGGTCATGCAAGTGAAAGGCAATTATGACGATATATGATGGACTGACTGAGATGAGAAAAGCTGGTATGAACTCGACCTCTCTTGTTTTTGTAAATATGATTAGTTCATCGTTCCTGATTCAGCCTATTATGAATAAACATGTTTGCAATGACAATTAGAGATCATAGTTTCTTATGCCATGCTTGATTAGCCGGGAGCTTATAATGGTTTACCTTGCGTGCCAACATGCTATTAAAATGGTTGTGATGTGGTATGATAGGGTGGTATCCTCATCTGAATGATTTAAGTGACTTGACTTGGCACATGTTCACTCATGTAGTTGAAACAAAATCAACATAGCCTTCATGATATTTATGTTCATGGTGGATTATATCCTACTCATGCTTGCATTCGGTGTTGATTAATTTTAATGCATGTTCATGACTATTGTCGCTCTCTAGCTGGTCGCTTCCCAGTCTTTTGCTAGCCTTCACCTGTACTAAGCGGGAATACTGCTTGTGCATCCAACTCCATAAACCCCAAAGTTATCCCATATGAGTCCACCATACCTACCTATATACGGTATCTACCTGCTGTTCCAAGTAAATTTGTATGTGCCAAACTCTAAACCTTCAAATAAATATCCTGTTTTGTATGCTCGAATAGCTCATGTATCAACTAGGGCTGTCCGTATGTTCCATGTTAGGCGGGTTATTCTCAAGAGGAGTGGACTCCGCTCCTCACTCACGGGAAAGTGGCTGGTCACCTGGATGCCCAGTCCCATGCTTTATGTAAATCAAATCAAAATAATTGCAAACAAAACACCCCCTGGAACTCTTGTTAGTTGGAGGCACTCGTTGTTTCGAGCAAGCCATGGATTGATGCTTGTTGGTGGAGGGGGGGGGGTATAAACTTTACCATTCTGTTTGAGAACTGCCTATAATGTGTGTAGCATGGAAGATACCGCTCAAAAATATTATTCATCTCTATTTCAAAACCGAGCTCTGGAACCTCTACAAATCCCTGCTTCCCTCCGCGAAGGGCCTATCTATTTACTTTTATGCCGAGTCATCATCCTCTTATTAAAAAAGCACCAGTTGGAGAGCACCGCTGTCATTTGCATTCATTATTGTTAGTTTACATTGAGTATGACTTGACTGGATCTCTTTTACCATGAATTACAATGTCTAGTCAGTCCTTGATCTTTAAAGGTGCTCTGCATTTATGTTTTGCGGTCTCAGAAAGGGCTAGCGAGATACCATCTTGTTATATCATATTATGATTGTTTTGAGAAATTGTTGTCATCCGAGATTTATTATTATTGCTCGCTAGTTGATTATGCCATTGATATGAGTAAACTTGATACCTAAGCGTTATTGTGAATGTGGTTAGTCATAATCTTTGCTGAAAACTTGAATGCTGGCTTTACATATTTACAACAACAAGAGCAAACAGAGTTTGTAAAAGTTTTTTTTTATCACTTTCAGTTTATCAACTGAATTGCTTGAGGACAAGCAAATGTTTAAGCTTGGGGGAGTTGACACGTCTCCGTCGTATCTACTTTTCCAAACACTTTTGCCCTTGTTTTGGACTCTAACTTGCATGATTTGAATGGAACTAACCCGGACTGACGCTGTTTTCAGCAGAATTGCCATGGCGTTATTTATGTGTAGAAACAAAATTTCTCGGAATGACCTAAAACTTCACGGAACATCTATTCGGAAATAATAAAAAATCCTTGCAAAAGATGAAGACCAGGGGGCCCACCACCTGTCCACGAGGGTGGGGGGCGCGCCCCCTACCTTGTGGCCCCCCTGGAGCTCCTCCGACCTCAACTCCAACTCTATATATTTGCTTTCGGGGAGAAAAAAAATCAGAGAGAAGGATTCATCATGTTTTACGATACGGAGCCGCCGCCAAGCCCTAAAACCTCTCGGGATGGCTGATCTGGAGTCCGTTCGGGGCTCCAGAGAGGGGAATCCGTCGCCATCGTCATCATCAACCATCCTCCATCACCAATTTCATGATGCTCACCGCCGTGCATGAGTAATTCCATCATAGGCTTGCTGGACGGTGATGGGTTGGATGAGATTTATCATGTAATCGAGTTAGTTTTGTTAGGGTTTGATCCCTAGTATCCACTGTGTTTTGAGATTGATGTTGCTATGAATTTGCTATGCTTAATGCTTGTCACTAGGGCCCGAGTGCCATGATTTAAGATCTGAACCTATTATGTTTTCATCAATATATGAGAGTTCTTGATCCTATCTTACAAGTCTATAGTCACCTATTATGTGTTATGATCCGTTAACTCTGAAGTGACAATAATCGGGATACTTACCGGTGATGACCATAGTTTGAGGAGTTCTTGTATTCACTATGTGCTAATGCTTTATTCCGGTACTCTATTAAAAGAAGGCCTTAATATCCCTTAGTTTCCATTAGGACCCCGCTGCCACGGGAGGGTAGGACAAAAGATGTCATGCAAGTTCTTTTCCATAAGCACGTATGACTATATTCGGAATATATGCCTACATTACATTGATGAATTGGAGCTAGTTCTGTGTCACCCTATGTTATGACTATTACATGATGAATCGCATCCGGCATAATTCTCCATCACCTATCCATTGCCTACGAGCTTTCCATATATTGTTCTTCGCTTATTTACTTTTCCGTTGCTATTGCTATCATCACTACAAAATATCAAAAACATTACTTTTGCTACTGTTAACACTACTATCATATTAATTTGCTACTAAATACTTTGCTACAGATATTAAGTTTTCAGGTGTGGTTGAATTCACAACTCAGCTTCTAATACTTGAGAATATTCTTTGGCTCCCATTATGTCGAATCAATAAATTTGGGTTGAATATTCTACCCTCGAAAACTGTTGCGATCCCCTATACTTGTTGGTTATCATATCCGCTGCCACCACCTCCTCGAGCATCACTTTGACGATTCCTTCGGTGGAATCATGCGGAATTGAGTCTACAACAACCCTATAAAATTTCGTCGCGTTCCGATGGAGCAATCTCCGCCGATCTCCGATATACCGGAGCCCTGTCGAGTCTGGACGGGAATCAGGACGAGTTTAGGGCATGGTCTCGAGAGCCCAGCTCGGAGCTTATTTGGAAGATCCATCCGTTCATCTGCTGCGGAATTTTCATATCTACCACCTCTGAACATTTCAGCTCGATCCGACCGTTCAAACTCCGGGAACCTTCCGATTAGTGCATCACTTTTTGGATCTGTTTTCTGCGTGAATACAAATCCGACCTGAGATCATCTCTCTTCATGAACAAGATATTGGACAACCTTTTTGGAAGAATCTATTTCTAGAGTATTGTGTTTTGTTTCCGAACATGTTCTCACGAATTTTTCTCCTTTTAGGAGGTAATCTTCACCGTCATGCTGGTGTCAAACCAGTCCGACAATATTGCTTCACGGCTGCCGATCTGCACTAGACACGTCGTCGCTTTGTTGAGCCGAGCTCAACTTCTTTGGATCATCATCTCGGCGAGCCAAACAAAGAGTTCGGAATCGTAAAGGATAAATCATCACCAACATCGCCATCCTACGGATCACACGGAGCAGGCACACCGGCATCGCCGCATGGTCACTTCATCAAGCCGGCATTGACCGCGTCACAAGTTATGACCTGCGTCGGCTTGGCCGCACTGTTGCTTCTTCAAGCTAATGTCTATCACGCCGAACTGCTTCAACACCTCGGCTGACACGGTAGCTGCAACGTCACCTTACCGACCCGCTCCGTCACCTCGGCTGGACCGGGGCTTCACCATATTTTCATCAAACCTACTCCGATGACTTCGGCCTCACCAGCCGACCTGCTTTGACTCATCGGATGACATGGAGGCTTCGACACCTCGGCTGGATCGGGGACTTTGCTATTTCTTCATCAACATACTCCGGTTACTCCGACGTCACCAGCCGACCAGCTTCGTCACGTTAGCTGGACCCGGGGCTTTGCCTCGGCGAGCCAACCTTTGCCAGCGTCGCCATGCTGTCGCTTTATCGCCCATCAGGCAATGGGTGTGCCAATCGAGTCCCAATTTTGGGAGTCACCTTTCTTTGGATTGCTACAGCAAATAAACCAGGTGCTATTAATCCTAGTAATTTTTGTTTGTTTGGGTTTATTTTTTCTGAGGAATTATTACTCTGGTTTGTTTCATCATCTGTACACAGGTCTATCAAATGGTGGCTGCATTAACGAGGGTCGCGTGGTGGTTCGGCTTTGCAACGCCTTTACCACATCACGCCGACGCCCTGCATCGACATTGACTTCGGCGCCAGGCCATATATATTTAAATAAATTATTTTGCGTAAATTAATTATGCGAGGATTTTTGTATATTTATATTATTGTTGTTGGACTACACTATTTTACATGTGTAGGTAATCGACTTCGACTGCGTCACGCGGTCACTTTGGCAAGCCGACGTCATCGTCCCAATCGGCCTAAATCAGCTCATGTGATCACCTTGTTGGTCGAATTGCCATAGCGACATGTTCGGTTGCCTCGGGACTTCGGCATCGCTGAGGGAGCTCTACCTCATCGAGTGTTCGGCACACATGCCATATTTCTTTTATTACTCACTTTGCATAAATTATTAATCATGCACCCTTTTTTTATTATTACTATTATCTCCAGCTTGCACTATCTTCTATGCACAGGTAAATGATCCGGATTGGGCAACACTGTCACCTCGGCGTATCGACATATCACATCACCTCGGCTGGACCGGGGGTTTCGTCATCACTTCATTAACCCACGCCGGGTACTTCAGCGTCACACTGCCAGCCTGCATCGGCCGTGCTATGTCGCCACTTCGGAGCGTTGAGCTCTTTGCTCTGCCACCTCGGGACCGGCTTGGGGGCTGGGAGCTCATCCCGCCGTAAGCTCGGACCGCGTCATCAATACCGAGCACATTAACCAGCTAAGTCGCTTCCATGCTCAAAAACTTTTAGTTTTCAATTTTGTTCGGTTCGACCAAGCATTATACTTTTTGGCAAAAAGTTGTTTGTAAAAAACTTCCTTGTCAAAACTTTGTTTGTGACACACAAATTCAAATACCCCATTTACTTGGGGGCTTCCTTTATGAAGTCTTTCCTCTTGCATATGATTATACTTGTATGGTTTCGTTCCTTGTTCGTGTATTACGCCACAATATGCACCATGTTGACTTAAGTGTTCCGCAAGCTGGGTTGCCTTGCTCCTGTGTTTAACCCTACATTCCCGATTGTTTGGCTAGGGAGTAAAGGGAGCACCTCTGCGTTTGTCACGATCGGGTCATCCGAGCTCGGACCTCAGACTGGGTGAAGCCAAAAGCTAGCGCTCTTATTGTTTTCAATCATGGTCGGCACACGACGGAACTCATGAGTACAAAAATCTATTGCACAAGTCTCATAGTAACAATGAGCAACCGAAGAAAGGTGTCGATGGGGGTACTATTTTCTTCGAAGATGCTTCTCACACTTCGTTAGTAATATAGCATAAGTTCCCTGAGCGTGCTTTGTCTGTTATAGCCTTATGGCCTGGTTATCGGAAGCACCGTCAATATTCTTGACAGGTGGAGTACATAACACTTTTCGGCCCTTGACCGAACAGGGAGAAGCCGATGGTCGGTTAAGACGCGTTTAAAAGTTCGGGTGAACACAGATATGATATAAGTATTTCTGTAAAATTCTTTTACCCAAGTTTATGGGGGGCTCTTAAATTTATATGAGCCATTTTATAGTAAATGTGTTTTCTTCCTAGTCGTTGCAAAATCTTTTTCTATCACTCCTTTTTTGACGCGAGTGTGTGGTCAATAGCCGGATAGCCCATTTTCTCTCTCGTGACCGCTCGAGTTTAGTTTGCTAAACTGGTCTAACGAGCAGTACTCCGCCTTCGGGATAGGAGGTTGCAGCCGTAGGCTCACCCGCTTGAAGTCTTGAGATCAGATGTGTCATATTAATGCACGACAGAAGCACAAAAGTAAGACCAATTTTCGGATTCACACCAAATGACTTGATTTAGTTCGGGCGTAAAGTTTTTACTGAAGTTTTTTGGTTTTTCAAGCCTATGGAACTTTTAAACTATTTATTTGTTTCCAGCGTAAGTCTCGTAGTGCAGCACTCGACACCTTTAGAGATTCGGCACAAAAATTCTCATATATTGCTATATATGCATCGGTTTTGAATTGTGTCTTTGGTCAATAGTTGGGTTGCCCGTCTCCTGTGCTTGCCTCCTACGTTCCGCTTTGTTCGGCTAGGTGTGCAAAGGGAGAATCACAGCGATTGTGCTTCCAGCTTGAATGGTTAAGCACCTTAGTGGAGAAAGCCGAAAACTGACTGTCATAATGGGCGTAAACTGGTCAGCGATCTTATGACGGTATCAAACTATTGATCGATACCGATTACCCCGTGTTAAACGATGGGCCTTTAATTACATTGGCCGAAGTGATAATGGCTAGACTACGGTCGGTGTCGAACACTAACCGGGGGCTCGTAGCTAGCTTCCCCAGTTTAAAGCTCCCATGACTAAGTGAAAGTTATAAAGCCAGCATATCTGATTGCCTCGTTTTTGTTAACACAACCGCCTTCGGGCACCGAGACGTCAGCTAAGGGTTGTCTGGTTATTACGGAAACACCCTGCATAGCATCTACAAGGAGGAGGAAGCCGATGATGGGCCACTTTCAAGTGATAAACGGTCGCAACGGAATCAAAATAAACATATCATCGCCATTCGTATTTTATATACGAGGGCTACCTGCCATAATCATCATTATAGAGCCACAAATATGCATCAATTTGACTTAAGATTTTGGCCAAGCTAGGTTGCCTGGCTCCTGTGCTTTCCTCTATGTTCCCGATTGATCAGCTAGGCGGTAAAGGGAGCACCTCTGTGATTGTTACTACGGGGTCATCCGAGTTAGTACCTCAGACTGGGTGAAGCCGAAAGCTAGCGATCTTAAAGGATATAATTGGTCGGCAACGACGAAAGTGAAAATTTTGGTTCATTAATACCATAGAGTTCGGGAACTTTCCCCGAACTAAATCCTCAATATTTCCCCCCACATAGATTGGAGGTGAGGTCTCATGATCCTGATCAGCATGACAACCCAAAGAAAGGAACCGATAGCGGGATTATTTTCTTTGGAAGATGTTTCATATCTCTTTGTGTACCTTTGTTTATAAAACCGTATGGCCGGATTGCCTTGTTTTCCATAAATCTTTGCCCTTATAACAGCTTCATAAAGTAGGACAAACACTCCCCGGCTTCTGGCCAAGGAGGTTGAAGCCGATGGTCGGTCAACAAAGTTTTGTACAATGCGGATCTGAGCATTAATGATGTAAAGTACTTGGATACATAGAATCATTACACATAATTTGTGATTTTACTCTGGGTATCGATCCTTAATTCATCCACCCGTGCCCACATTAAGGCTCGGGGGCTACTGGGCTTCGGGCTTATCATTCACTAATATTAAAAGGGGCGTATAGATCCCCTGATCTGGTGTTGCCACCCGACCAGTGTCTCGGGGGCTACTGCATTGCCTATTCAATGCAGAAAATTCAAAGTGCTCAGTGTTCGGATGGACCGAACAATGGGCAAACGTGTCTTGGAACAACAATAAGTACCATCTTGGACTTATCCGGCATCAAGCTAATATATTACGTCGACTTCTCAAAACCCTCTCTCAAGGGCATGTCCGCCGATCACTATTACCTCTAATATATTACACTGCGCCTCTATTCCTATGTATGCTACCGAGCTAGGAGTTGATCCTCAGGCCGATTTCATGACCTGAGTCTCAGAAGCTACTAGGATCAACGATTTCATATTTTCCTTCAAGTGCATCTAGGATTTTAGGCCGACAAACACCTTGAGGGCTACTGGCCATACATCTCTTCAGCAAATAAATTTAGACGCATCGAAAATAAAATCCACAAACAATCAGCCCATGACCAAGGTGCTGAGCCACCTCGGAAGAAGTTCGGCATATAGCTCGGATGCAAGTGGCTGGCTCCTTAGAGGGCATTTCCGACATTAAGCTCGGCTAAAATTTTTTCAAGACCAAGGTAATCTATGACACCTCGGATACAGTCCAGCGTTGGAGCTCGGATACACTCCAGCGTTGAAGCTCGGAAGCGGTACGACGTTGGTGCTCGGCTGCAAAAGATACCTCAAATGCAGTCCGATGTTGGAGCTCGGACGCGAGAGGACACCACCGCACGGGAAACACTTCAAACCCGAGATGGGCGTAAAAATAACAAGGCATTGTTAACAGCCGATAACTTAAAGGGGCTCCTCAGGATACCTGACGTGTAAAGTCTTTGGATTTACTTCGACGATCCTCAAGATCGAAGATAAGAAGATTTGTTGAACCAGTTTTCAAGACTGACGATCGAAGATGAAGAACAGTTCGGAAGAATCGAGGAGCGTCCCCAACTTGAAGTAGGTTCAGGGGGCTACTGACGGTGTCCTGGACTAGGGGGTACTCACCACGTCGTCTCCCGACCAGCTGGATCGGGCCGAGGACCCCCATGGCGGTTCACTCATGGGCCACTTCGGGCAGCCCATGCCGCACACAAGGAAGATTCCACAAGACTTGATGATCAAGACAAGGACTCCTCTCCACCAACATATTCGACTAGGACTCTTGTTATCCTAGGCCTCCGGTACATTATATAAGTCGAGGCCAGGCTAGTCGCTAGATTATTATGACATTATTCATCATACCCTCAGGTTTTAGACCTCAACATATGATCTCGAGGTAGAGAAACTCTGTACTTGATAATCCATCAATATAAACAAGAGCAGGACGTAGGGTTTTACCTCCATCAAGAGGGCCCGAACCTGGGTAAATCATCATCTCCTTCGTTCCTGTTACCATTGATCCGAGAATCCACAGCTCGGGACCCCCTACCCCGAGATCTGCCGGTTTTGACACCGACAGTGGGTGAACAAACAATTTTTTTAAAAGAATGCAAAATACAAAAAAATTACTTGCCTCTTATGCCTAAACACTTTTTTCAAAAATAGAAGTGATCGGAAGGTTATGCATTGGAGAAGTGAGGGTCGACCTTGAACACTTGTGTTCATGCTCATGGAAACAATGTAGAATTTCTCATGGAAGTTTCTTAAAAAAATTATCTCCTTGTATATATCCATTGTATTATAAAAATAATGTGCCAAGGTTTGGCTTTAGAATGTTTATTTTGCTTGTTTCGCGTGTGCAGCAGAAAAAACAGAAACTTTTGCTATAGTAATTGAATTTACATTTTTACTGGAGCATGATAAAATCCAGAAATTTTTACACAGTACTGCTATGAATTTTTTTTTATTTTGTCCTGATTTTTTAGAAGTTTTGGAGATACAGAATTATACGAAGTTTCCAGATTGCTACAGACAGTCCTGTTTTTGACAGATTCTATTTTCTATGTGTTGTTCACTTATTTTGATGAATCTATGGATTGTATCAGGGGGTATGAACCATGGTTAAGTTTAAATACAGTAGATATAATGCTAATATGAAATTGGAATGAGTTTACAATAGTACCTAAAAGTATTGATTTGCTTTATTATTCTAACGGATCTCACAATGTTTTTTGTTAAGTTTTGTGTGGATGAAGTGTTTGAAGATCGATGAGTTATTGATATGAGAAGAATAAGGAGAGATAATAATTCAAGCTTGGGGATGCCCAAGGAACCCTAAGTAAATATTTAAAGGATACTCAAGCATCTAAGCTTGGGGATGCCCCGGTTGGCATCCCATCTTTCTTCTTCAACAATTATCGGTATACCTTGGTTTTTGTTTTGTTCACATGATATGCATCTTTTGTGTTTATTTTTCTTTTCTTTTACTTTATGAACCATCCTAGTATGAGATATCCCTTCATTGATTTGTAGAATGCTCTTTGTGCTTCACTTAAATATTTTGAGTAAGGCTTTATAGAATGCTCTTTGTGCTTCACTTAAATCTTTTGAGTATGGCTTTATAGAATACTTCGTGTGCTTCACTTATATATTTTGAGCTTAGATGTTGGTAAATCTACATTAATTGTAGAATTCTCCATGAATTTCACTTATATCTTTTGGAGTATGAATAAGACTATCATCGGAATTGGGCTTGGAAGAGTATCATTGAAATATCATGCCTAGATAGGGGCGTTAAACAATAGCGCTTGTTGGGAGGCAACCCAATTTTATTTTTATGTTTTTGGTTTTTGGTTCTATTTTTCAATAAATACACATTATTGCCTCTGTAGTAATTTTGTTTTGGTGTTTTACTTAGTGTTTGGGCCAAGTAAGACCTTTGGGATGGCTTACGGTGATAGTTGATTTGATCTTGCTGAAAAACAGAAACTTTTGCGCCCAGTAAAACAATTTTCAAAAATCACATAAGTGTGCTTTTGATCTGAATTTTTTACACAAGATTGATATAAAAATTGCCTAGGTTCCATGAACTTCACTTATATCTTTTGGAGTATGAATAAGACTATCATCGGAATTGGGCTTGGAAGAGTATCATTGAAATATCATGCCTAGATAGGGGCGTTAAACAATAGCGCTTGTTGGGAGGCAATCCAATTTTATTTTTATGTTTTTGGTTTTTGGTTCTATTTTTCAATAAATACACATTATTGCCTCTGTAGTAATTTTGTCTTGGTGTTTTACTTAGTGTTTGGGCCAAGTAAGACCTTTGGGATGGCTTACGGTGATAGTTGATTTGATCTTGCTGAAAAACAGAAACTTTTGCGCCCAGTAAAATAATTTTCAAAAATCACATAAGTGTGCTTTTGATCTGAATTTTTTACACAAGATTGATATAAAAATTGCCTAGGTTTCCTAACTTTTCAGAATTTTTGGAGTAACATAAGTATGGTTGTTGTTCAGATCATTACAGACTGTTCTGTTTTTGACAGATTCTATTTTCAATGCATAGTTAGCTTGTTTTCTTGTTTCTATGGCTTATATTTCTCAACATAAATTATATAAATGATATGGTACAGTAGGCATTGTGTGAGAACAATTATGAATATTATCTTGATAGTATCAAAGTGAATGATTTACTCTTTATCATACTAACCCATCTCACGAAGTTCCGTTAAGTTTTGTGTGATTGAAGTTTTCAAGTTTTCGGTGAGATATCGATACGAGGAGAATAAGGAGTGGAAAGACCCTAAGTTTGGGGATGCCCAAGGCACCCCAAGGTAATATTCAAGGAATACTCAAGCGCCTAAGCTTGGGGGTGCCCCATAAGGCATCCCCTCTTTCGTCTTTAGAACCATCGGTATACCTTACTCGGAGCTATATTTTTATTCGTCACATGATATGTGTTTTGCTTGGAGCATATTTTCATTTTACTTCCTGTTTGAATAAAATTATTGGATCTGAAATCTTGAATGAGAGAGAGTCCTCCCATGGCTATTTAACTATTTGACTACTCATTGATCTTCACTTATATCTTTCTGGAGTAGTTTTGTCATTTACTCTCGTGCTTCACTTATATCCTATGAGTAAATGGTTGAATGAATTGAATATCATAAATCTAAAATTATATATGTTTCATATGCTTACCCCATTGGGAGTAATGACATCACATATAAGAAGTATAGGTGGTAAAATTTATTGAAAGTTAGCAAACACAACATTGACCACTTGAAAAATTCATGAAAGAATATTGAAGGAAGAGAGATTTCACATATAAATATACTACCTTGGACATCTTCTATGATTGTGAGCCCCATTAATTATTTTCAAACTTGAGCAAATTAGTTGAAGTTGGACAAGGAAGACAACATAATGAGTTATGTTTGGGTATATTTGCATAGAAGTTATATTGTTATGGATCCTCTAACATGTGGTGCTTGCTTAGGATCTTTTGCTAGCCAAGATTTTGTACTAAGTAGAGATACTACTTGTGCATCCAAAACCCTTAAACCCCATTTCATGCCATGAGTGTCCACCATATCTACCTATGGATTGAATAAGACCCTTCAAGTAAGTTGTCATCGGTGCAAAAAGCAATAAAAGTTGCTCCTAAATATGTATGATCTTCTATTGTAAAGGGAAAATAAGCGTTGTACGAACTTGTGATAGTAAATAAATAAAAGCGACAGACTGCATAATAAAGTTTGCTATCACAAAGGGCAATACAATGTGACGTTCTTTTGCATTAAGGGTTTGCACATCCAAAATTAAAAAGTGCGTGCCAACCTATGCTTCCCTCTACGAAGGGCCTATCTTTTACTTTCATGTATTTACTTTTATGCAAGAGTCAATAGTTTTCCTTCTTAGTTCAACCTCAATTTTTCTTTAGTTGGAAAGCATCATGTGGTGGGGAAAGATCCAAGAATATATAGCCATTCAAATATATTTCATCATGAATTATCATTGTTGACAGTTATCTATATGATAAGTAAGTTGGGAGGAGAAACATTAAGCCCTATCTTTCTCTGTATTCGACGGATGCTATTTGTCCTAAAAATATGCTTTGAGTGTTAGCAATCATGGAAGACTATATGATAGTTGAGTATGTGGAATTTGCTAAATCAAAGCTCTTACATAGACCCTTCCTGAAAGTAAGATGAATTGCAATTGTTTGGTGACTGAGAACGTAGTTTGTTAGTTTTCAAGAAACTTTATGGTCTATACTTTAACATGTGAATAGTTTGTTACTTGATCATGAGAAGTCTTATGAGATGATCTACTATTTATGATATATAATTATGCTAGAAAAAAGTTTTTGGGACCATTGTTGAGGAAATCGTTAACTAGTAGCTGCTCGGTCGGCTGGTGAGTAGGGGATTAATAGGCTAATCGGCAAGTTAATCAGCCATTTAATCAATTAATCGAAGGATTTATCGGGTAATTGGCTACTCGGGGACCCTATGAGTAGGGATTAATCGGCAAGTTAACTGGTTAA